>NW_020175490.1:534033-675936 GCF_003031525.2 Neophocaena asiaeorientalis asiaeorientalis | reverse complement strand
CCTAGAGGGGTGGGATAGGGAGGGTGGGAGGGAGGGAGATGCAAGAGGGAAGAGATATGGGAACATAGGTATATGTATAACTGATTCACTTTGTTATAAAGCAGAAACTATCACACCATTGTATAGCAATTATACTCCAATAAAGGTGTAAAAAAAAAATAAAAACTTTAGGCACAAAAAAAGTCCTTCCTTTTGAGCAGTAACAAATAGAAATTATGTAGTCAATTTGTTTTTAAATTGTTTAAATATGTATTTACATGATAAACTGAGAGATTATTGGAGTTGTTTGTATAGGAAGTGGAGTTTTACTTTGTCCAAATATCTGTTCATCATAATAAAATAACTTTAAATGAGGAAAAAAAAAAGAATACATATGTGTATTTGCGTAAAACATTTCTGGAAAGAAGAAAAACTTGATACCAGTTACCTATAGGATGGAGCTGCTAACATATCACTGTGTGCTCTTCATATTCTTTACCATGTGTCTGTTTTCCTCTTGTTTAA
Source organism: Neophocaena asiaeorientalis asiaeorientalis (assembly GCF_003031525.2). NCBI lineage: Eukaryota > Metazoa > Chordata > Mammalia > Artiodactyla > Phocoenidae > Neophocaena > Neophocaena asiaeorientalis. The sequence goes on along the minus strand of NW_020175490.1, from coordinate 675,432 downwards.
ATAAATGGCCAAAAGAACACACGGTTGTGCAATTGGATATGAATTTTGTAATATCTTCTTAAAACATGAATAAAACCTGTCTGTAAATGGAGAAAAACAAACAAAAACACAAATCAATCCTGGAAATGGTTTCTATAAAATCATGAGCACCAAATCTTAGGCCTTCATCACTCTAAAATGAGAACAGAGTCTATATAAACTGCAGACACAAAGAGAGCTTATACTGAGTCTTAGATGTGTCCCACTCTGTGCTAGATACTGTACCAGACATAAAAAGCAACTTGTACCCTCAGGAGCCTTTGTATTTGAATAAGATTATGGCATGTCTTCCTTTTTCTGCTTTATTTCATTTTACTTTTAGATTTCTATTTGTAGAATTTCAGGAAACGCTTTGAGATTGAGAGAACTTGGAAAACCACAGAATCGGGGTTGGTTGTTATTCTGGAAACTGTAATCTGAAGCTGCTAGTTTCCTATCTAAATTATTCTAGAATGAGGAACTGCCTATGTAACCTGGTATAGCCATTTACTGGCAAGTTTCACATTTCTTCACGTCCTGGGTCCCAAACCTATTCTGACTTTCAACCAGAAGTAAAACACAGGTGAGTTCTCTGAGCTGGGCGCCCCAGCTTACTGAGCACTGGTCACTCTTGTCCTTAGTCTGACCTGAGATCAAGGTGCCCAGTGGTTCCTCACTCTGTTCTTGAGTTTCAGTCTCTCAGTGACCAGAAGGGAACTGCTGGGTTCCTTTCCATTCTGCCCTATATATGCATTCACACCCCCCACCCCAACAAACACACACATACTCAGCTACTCACGTTCATACACATACACACACAGTCACCCTGGTTCCTGATTCACACACATGTACTCACACATACCCTCAAGCACACATATGCTCACATCATACCCTACATGCAGTGCTCTGGAGGCATAGGCTTTTTGTTTTGTTTTGTTTTGTTTGCAGTACGCGGGCCTCTCACTGTTGTGGCCTCTCCCGTTGCGGAGCACAGGCTCCGGACGCACAGGCTCAGTGTCCATGGCTCACAGGCCCAGTCGCTCCGCGGCATGTGGGATCTTCCCGGACCGGGGCACGAACCCGTATCCCCTGCATTGGCAGGTGGACTCTCAACCACTGCGCCACCAGGGAAGCCCCTGGAGGCATAGACTTTTTGATTCAAGTCTTCCATTTAGTGTGACCTCAGGAAGAAGTGCACACAGAAGTTCAGTTCACACATCCATATAATGGACTTTCTACTCTGTTGAGCCTTTGCAATGATCAGAGAAGGTTAATATGTGTAAAATACTTAGCATTGTGGTTAGTACAATACATAGTAAACACAAAATAAATGAGAACTGTTATTAGTAGGTTCTCTAATCATACTTAAGCCTCAAATAAGCCTGGTCTGGCCCCCAGCAATGTGCCTTGGTTCTATAACTGGGTTTCTCATTCCATTCCAAAACTGATTTCCTCATCCAGTACGTGCTTGATTCGCCAACACCTTGCTAAGGCTTGGAGCCCTACCCTTCCCTGGGTGACCTCTTCCTTTGTGGATATGTTTCTCATGTTATCTGCCTGACTTAAACTGCAAATGTCACCTCCGCCCCTATGGCAGCCCAGCACCTGGCACTTTGCAAAGAGGGCAAAGGACCTGGATCTGGTGTTTCCCTACCTATGTAGCTTCTCTGGGACAAGCCATAAGACATTAAATTTTGCTCTTAATGGTGTACTCAAAAGGAAACTGCATTTCTAAGCTACATTTTTATTTATGAATAAATATTGCATCTAATGATTTGGATGAGCAAAGAAACTTATCTATTACAGAAAACTCTTTTTTGTCCAGAGAGCTTTAAGAATGAGACACTTGGGAACATTCTTTTTAGAGACATTCTATGCAAGCTAGCTATATGTTCCTAATTTTCTAATAATTATAATGCATAAAAAATGAAATTAACTCTAAAACTATTGAATCTAAAGTGTTTATTAAATACAATAGTTTCAATTGCTAATGATTTAAGAGGTGATTTGTGACCTTAAAGTGACCGTTGCTTATCATCATTAACTTATAAATGAAATCTTTAGCTCAATCAGACCTAACCTGTACAAAATAGAGGATATTAGGTATTTCTCTGTGTGTTTTTTAGGCCTTCTGCCTCATAATCAGGCAGGCCTCACTTCAGGTTTGTTAGATCAGGGCTTACTGCTTATGCAAAGTATATTTTACATACTGCTTTATGTAAAATATTAAGAGAACAGTAAGTCTAGTGGCTGTTTTAATAAATCTCTAAAATAAAAATTTTAAAAGTATTTATTATGTACTAACCACAAAATCATAAATGTGATATGGGAGGTAACACACGCACACAAACACACATACACACACACACACAGATTATGGTCTTTGGCATCACCATTCTAACCTCAGGATCTACTTGTCCAGAAATACTTTTAAACCATTAAGCCACCATTTCTCATTGTAGAGTCAAATGGAATAAAACGAGGCATTTAGAAGAAAAAAAATCAATAGAACTGATCAACTGAGGGCTTAGTGAAAGGGATGAATCAAAGATGAAACTAAAACTTCAAAACTGAGCTTGACAAACATTTACTGTGAGAGGTATTTATGAGCCTCAGATAAAAAGCTAGAGAAAGATACTTTTATATTTCAATGAATCTGTAACATACTGTTTCACAACAGTGGCACAAAATGTATAAGTTATGTAGCTAGAAAGATTAGACATTAAGGTTAATAATTTGAAAAATGTAAACTTAACCCTTAGAACCTTAAATTTTGATGTGTTCAAGCCTCCTCCTTGACAATCCTAGGTGTCTATATGTGTTTCTCTCCCAGATAGTTCTAATTTCCTTTTCTGGTAAAAATGTAGAAATGCCTTAATGTCATGACTGCCACCTGCGGGATCCCAAGTGTAAGAAGAGAAATCATTAGGAGGTGGATTTCATGATCACTCCAAGGATAGCTCTAGCCTGAAGTCCAGCAGGCCTACTCATTAAGACAAGGAACGTGGCTGTCTGATTTAAAGATGAGAGCTATTGAATTCAGCTGTTCTTCTGTGGTTCTTGCATTGTGTTGCCCTCTGTGATGTCATAGTAAAACAAGCATGGAATCTGTCCACATGTAAAAGGCTCACGGGTTATTTTTGTGGCTGAAAACAATGTGGAGTGTAGCCATGACCAGAGAGGTAGCTGCAGTAGTATGGGGGACTGATCACATGCTTTAAGAAGGGCTTCAAATGTAAATAAATGATTGTTATCATTTTCAAGTTGTTTGGACTTTGGATTTGTAGACAGTTTCTGAGCAAAAAAAATGTTTCTATCTGTCAATGTCGGAGTATTAGGATTCTCTAGAGAAACAGAACCAGTGGGTTGTATAATATGCAGAAAAAGATTTATTATGAGGAACTAGCTCACATGATTAGTGAAGTTAACAGGTCTCACGACCCAGGAAAGCTGATGCTTCAGTTCAATTTCAAAAGCAGGAAAAACTGATGTCTCAGCTCTAGGCAGTCAAGCAGGAGAAAATTCCTTTCAATTTGGGGAAATGATCAACCTTTTGCTCTATTTAGGTCTCCAACTGATTGGATAAGGTCCACTCACATTAAGGAGGGCAATCTCTTTTACTCAGCCTATTGATTTAAATGTTAAACTCATTCCAAAACTCCCTCACAAGATAGTGTTTGACCAAATATCTGGACACCTGTGGCCCAGTCAAGCAGACACACAAAATTAACAGTCAGTTTTCCCATTTGATAAGTACTTTTGGTGACAAAAAACTCCATCTAGTCAGTCATGACCACAGTCTTCCCACTGGAAAGCCTTCTGGAAATCGAATCCATGATTAGAGTTGGTGAAATTGACTTGTTAGTTTCAATATTGTGATTAAGAAGAGCTAAGAATGCAGGACTTAGAGAACGTGCAAGGCTTTATGGTGATGAAGAGAGAGAGGCTGGAGTAACAGAGTCTACGACCCCAGAAAAAAGGAAATCATTATAGCCTTATCAATCTCTTAATTAAAAAGCCAAATTATGCAAAGGAAAGATAATCCTTCCAAGTTTTATAGCTGCAATTACATTTACAGAGACTAGATTAGCAATTACAAATTCCTGTAGCATAGAATTGACTTGAAATATTCTCCTCTGGTAAAGAGTTCTACACAAAACTCTTAGCATACTTTTATAACATTTATTGAGCATGTACTGAATGCAATAATTATATTGTGTCTTTAAGGAGATTTGTAAAATATCAATATAACACAGTATCATCTCAAGGAATTTCTTCTCTCCAAATCAATAGGACCATAGAACCAGTATGTCTATATTGGTTGCTAAATACGTTGAATATCACTTTTGGCATGAAGGAAAAACATATGGTGACATCATCTATTTATTAATAATGTGTTGTGCAAAAGATGCTCGACACCAAGCATACAAATTAGGTTGTGATTTTTTTAGACTAACTTTTAAAGAGAAAGATATACAAGCAATTCCTATCTTTGTTATTCAACGTGTCCTTAAAATATGTTTAAAAGTGACTTTTTGAAGGTCAAAGGGAAGAACTTTGTGTGTGTCTCTGGGTGGGGGAGGGTAGGTTATTCCCATGAAACTAAACACTATAAAATTCTTAATAATATTTTGCCTTATAGAAACAATCTTCAACAAGTATTTCCAACCTTTCGCTTTTTCTAAATTTTAATTTTGTTCCTTTTTTTCATAATTAATATAGTCAGCCAGCTTAATTCATTAAGCATCTAACTGAGGCTAAAAAGTCACAGCTTCAGCTCATCTAACAATGATCTCAATTAGGTTGAGTTTATAAGTACTGTTCTGTTTATTGCTGGTGTAGGCACTTTCATTTCCCCCATAATAAACTTATTTTTATAAATTAATAAAGACAAAAAGCATTGAAATATCCAGAAAATACACAAACCTACTAAACAAAGACAGCAAACCATGTCATAGCATACTCATCCACTCATCCATAGCATGCTCATCCACTCAGGGCTAAATTTGAATTTCAACAAAAAGCAGTTGGGTATCAATGTGCATGTGTGAAAAGGCAGGTGTTCAAAAGCCTGTGACAGGGAGGACCCAGGGAGCTGCTCCATCACCAGGCTGTAATCTGCAGCTCAGTCCATGAAGAAGGTATATCTGCTGCTGGGGGAGTATTCAGAGGGTGCTGGGTATTCTGACTTCAATAGGGCAAACCTCCTCCAGCCATGATTATTCTGAATGACAAACACATACTTTAAGAAAATGATCAAAGCTGTACATATTCAGTAAATAGTTTTCTAAAAAAATAATATATTGATTAACACAGGAATATTAAATATAAAGGCTTAACCTAGTATGGAATCCTGAACAATAAATTGTAAAAAACAACAACAACAACAAAAAACATTCCTGCATTGGATGCCTCACTTATTAATCCATTGAGCCTCAAGTCAGGAGCTGTTGGGCCACTGGGGGGGTAGGTTTTGGTTCACCCACGTACTGAGACATACCAGAACCACAAGGATGTAGCTTGAGAGTGCATACTCTGAAGTTGGCTATGCTTTGCTTTGTTTTTAGTCACACTATCTAATTGATTTATAAACTTCAAATAATATTATGAATGGAGTGAGTACTTTATGTTTGTCAAAATATTAAGAACTGCTGAGAAATACTACTCTACACCTATGTAAATAGTATCAAACAGTGACCCTTTGGGGGTGTTCCTAAGTTGAATAAAATTTGATATAGGCACATTTTATGTAATATATTGTATAAGAGCAAGAATAAAATGCAAAATTTCAAATAACCTTCTACTTTAAATCCAGTTCTGTGGCCAGGCTTAAGCAGAGAGATTGTTTAAATGAATCAGGACTCCTACCCAGGCTTTGGCATGAAGGCAGGAAATCAGTGGGCACAAGGATGAGAGGGAATCATCATAAAATCCGTAGGTACTTGGATTATATTTAGACTAAAGTGCACTATTTTACTGCATTCTAAACAAAGCCACCCTAATGAGCTGAGGGTGGGTTGGGAGTAGGGGAGTCTCCATTGTATAAATGCTGAGACATTACCCCAGAGTCATAAATATTTATGTCTGTCTCCCTCTTTTCCTGTCAGTCCATCTTGATTTTTCCCTTATTTTTAGACTTCATTCTTCCCACTTGTGAAACCACCTATTTTTAACTGCTAAACCTCATGGCCCTTGCCCTCTCTGCCCATATACTGCTGCTCTAGCTCTGCATTCCTTATCCTTAAGATCCCTCCAGAGAGACACAAATAGAGCCTATTATCCATTTTTTTCCTGACACATTTCTGCAGAGAAGTTTCCCCTCCCCTGATGATCGTGGTAGTGCCCCCAACTGTTTACCTAGGTGGAGGCGGCACACATAAGACACAGACTTGGGCAAAACAGTCCTGACCCTAACCTCATTATGCACCACACTTGAGCCTGCATTAGCAAAAACAGATGGTCTGGCTGCAAAGCCACAGATGCCAATCAGGTACACTGTTGGCAAACATGTTCTCTAATCAGGCCCCATTCAAATGGCATCTGCTGCTCTCTCCCTGCAGGTATAGGTAATGATGCAAAACCTTCTGTACATTTCCTATTGCACTTGGGGTCTAACAACACACTTACAGAACACAATTCCCAGTTTAAGAAGGGCTGGCTCGCCCAGGCTGAAACAGAAAGGCAAGCAGCAGAACTTTAGGCCGGCATCTTGTGAAGGGCACACAGATATCTGGCCTCATCCTGTGTGTGTGGAGCTGGAGTCTGGGAAGAGATATTGTGAAGCAGAAAGGGGTAACTACAGGACTGGATGCTTCTGGTATCATAAAGGCCAGCCCACCAGCTTAAGGGAAAGAATTCAACACTAGGCTGGAAGATAATATAAGAGAACATATCCATTCATATGATATTTAAAAACAGATGAAACTGATTTACAGTTGTAGAAATCAGAAAGGTCATTACTTACATGGAGTGAAGTTTGACCAGAAGAGGGCATGGAGAATTTTCTGGGGTAATGAAAATGTTCTGTATCTTGATAGAGTTATGCTCAAATGGTCACACACAATTGTCAAACTTATCAAAACAGACATTTAAGACCTGTGCATTTCAATGTATGCAAATTTTACAGTATGATTCTTTCAACATGAAAGTGTAAAAAGAATTTATAATGATACTAGGAATATTTCATAGTGTTAAAAAAAGGTAGGAAATTTGTTAGTATTATATTAATCACATAAACACAATATTTTAAAGATTCAGAAAATATGCCTTTGCCAAAATTATAATGAGTGATTTTTTTCTGTTTTCAGATATTTAGAGATTTATTTAGGAATAATTGTGGTTCAGATCCTTCACATGTTTAAAGTATATATATTGATAACTTGACATATGTACACAATTGTGAAACCATCGCCAGTATCAAAATAATGAACATATACATTACACCCAAAAGCTTCCTCTTGCCCCTTAAAATCAATTCCTTCTTATAGTACCCCACCACCATCCAAAAACAACTGTTTTATATTGCTATAGATTAGTTTACTTTTTCTAGAATTTTATGTAGATGGAATCACACAGACAAAACATATTTTTGTCTGATTTATTCAATCAGTATGTTTATTTTGATATTCATCTATGTTGTTGCATGTATCAATAGTTCACTCCTGTTTATTGCTGATTGTTATACCATTGTGTGAGTATATCACAATTCATTTATTCATTCACTATTCGATGGACCCTTTGTTTCCAGTTTGTACTTATTACAAGTAAAGTTGCTATAAAAATTTTTGTACGAGCCTATATGTGTACATGTGTTTTCATTTTTCTTGGGTAAATACCTAGGAATGGAATGGCTAGGTCATTTTGTAGGTATATGTTGAACTTTTTAAGGAAAAGTCAAAACGTTTTCCAAAATGGTTGTACCATCTTATAACCTTACTAGCAGTTTATAAGAATTTTAGGTACTTCCCATCTTTAAAAAAGCTTGTTTCAGTAGTCCTTTTAAATTGAGACATTCTAATGTAGTGGTATGACATTGAGGTTTTAATTATAATTCCCTTAATTGCTAATATGTTGAGCATGTTTCCATGTGCTCATTTGCCATCTGTATGTCTTAGTGAAGTGTTTGTTCAAATAGTTTATCTATTTTCATATTTTTATAGTCTCTCTTCAATAAGAAAACAAATAAGAGTTCTTTACATAATGTTTTAAGTCCTCTGTCAGATTTATATTTTCCAAATGTTTTATCTTAGGTCTTAAGTCTCGGTTTTTCTTTTCATTTTCATAAGATTGTCTTATGAAGATCAAAAGTTTTAAATTGTTATGAAGTCCAATGTAAGAATTTTTTTCTTTTACAGTTCAGGCTTTTTGTGTTCTTTTTACAAAATCTTTGCCATGCTCAAGACTACCAGGAATATCTCCTGTTTGTTTTATTATGTAGTTTCATAGTTTTAGCACTTACATTTAGGTCTGTGATTTCTAATTGGTTCCTGTGTCTAAAGAGAAGATCTAAAGATCAACACTTTCTTTTTGTACATCGCTGTCAAATTGTCCCACACCATTCATTAAAAGGTTTTTCTTCCCTCACTGAAGGCCTTGATGACTTTGTCAAAAATCTGTTGATTGTATAATTATGTGTCTATTTCTGAATCTGTAGTCTGTTCCAATGATCTATGTATTATCATATATCTATATCATGCAGTTACAATAGTTTTTTGATTATTATAGCTTCATAATGTCTTAAAATTAAGTAATATAAGAGTTCCAACAAGATGTTTTGTGTTGTTTTTTAAATTTGTTGAGACTACTATGAGTTCTTTGACTTTCTATGCAAGTTTTAGGATAAGTTTTTTAAATTTCTAACTAAAAAAAGTCTACAGGTATTTTGATTAGGACTGCATTGTGTCAGTTTAGGGAGAATTGAAATCTTAGCATATTAAATCTTCCAATCCATAAGCATAGTAATTGCTCCATTTATTTGGGTCTTCTTCAGTTTCTCTCAAGAATATTTTGTATACTCATGAATGTGTCTTGCATGTATTTTGACAACTAAACTGTTAAATGGGGATCATAAAAGCCCACAACACGTGAGGTTATAAATTATGTAAGGGTATACATGTAGAGTGCATCATAAGCACACAGTAACCCCACCATTAGCACCACCTGTCAAATAACGAGAGGCCATCGTAAAATGAAGAAGAAAAAAAAAAACCCTAAAGACTAGGTATTTCTGGGCTTCCCTGGTGGCGCAGTGGTTGAGAGTCTGCCTGCCGATGCAGGGGACACGGGTTCGTGCCCCGGTCCAGGAAGATCCCACATGCCGGCGTCTGGGCCCGTGTGCCATGGCCGCTGAGCCTGAGCGTCCGGAGCCTGTGCTCCGCAACAGAAGAGGCCACAACAGTGAGAGGCCCACGTACCGAAAAGAAAAAAAAAGACTAGGTATTTCTTCTAAGGACTATTTAACCAAATAATAAACCAGCTTTCTTAATCACTATGCTAATCTGTTTCCCAATCAAAAACATTGATTCCAGTAGGATTTGTTTGTTAATGGTTTCAATTCAGGAACTAACTTTAAAATATTTTTGAATATAAGTAAAAATAATCTTATTGGCTTCCCCACTCTCTCACTTCAGAACTCATAATTACTCATAATTATGTTACTTATAATTCCCACTGACCCACTCCCTCCATCACACGCCATGTTGCAGTCATTTATAAAAACTCTGTGCTTCTTTATACAACTACTCTTTCTTTCAAAGTAATTCTTTCCAAATGGAATTGCTAACATATATGATACCGTGTAGGACCTTCAAGGGACTAGAATGAAGTACCTTCTTTCTTTAAACATGAAAAGGTTAAAAGATGATCTATAGTACATTTTGCTTTTTGGGGCTGTTTTTGGGTCTTCATTGCAGCATGCGGGCTTTTCTCTTGTTGCGACAAAAAGGGGTTACTCTTCCTTGTAGTGTGCAAGCTTCTCATTGCAGTGGCTTCTCTTGTTGTGGAGCACAGGCTCTAGGTACACGGGCTTCAGTAGTTGCAGCACGCAGGCTCATTAGTTGTGGCTCACGGGCTCTAGAGTACAGGCTCAGTAGTTGTGGCACACAAGCTTAGTTGCTCTGCGGCATGTGGGATCCTCCCAGACCAGGGTTCAAACACATGTCCCCTGCACTGGCAGGCAGATTCTTAAACACTGCACCACCAAGGAAGTCCCTGACTTTGATGTTTTGACTTCCTTTCCTTGAAAAACAACTGGACTTTCCTGATATCCCCTAAACATCCACATGACCCCCACCTTAACAGAAGAGTTCCCGTTTATACAATTGCTAATATGAGAGGTCAAATAAATATCATAAGAAATTTAAGAAGGATCAGTCAGGGTCCACTCAAGAAAAAAGAAACCACACCAGTTATTGTAGTAAACATAATTTAATAAAGGAAATTGTTTAAACAGGTACCTGAGAACCAAACCAGCAAAAAAAGAGAAGAATGAGGTAACCCAGAACAGTAATTACCAAAGGCAGCTAACCACTTCATAGAAGGGAAGAGGTTGAGCTTGTTAGAACCTATTAGTTTCAACCAGGGCTTCATGGGAAAACTTATGCAGTCACATAGCACCCTATGCTCAGAAAGGCCCCAGACTTGGTTTACTGCTCTGCTGTCACCATCCTGTAGTTTATAATAATTTTTTAACAAGGGGTTCCTCATTTTCAGTTTGCACTGTGTTCCTCAAATTTTGGAGCTGGTCTTGGCTTGAATTATACAAAATTACTCTGTTTTTAGATCAAAATGTTCAAATACCAGCAATTTCATATGATTCAACACAGTGAAAGCTTATAGAGGAGCCCTGTGGAACTGGGGCTCAGAATGCTGAAAGAAAAACATTATCCAGCTAGTACTAGAATCTCTCAGGGCCTGTGAGACTGATTCTGGGAGTGTGAATAACTGAGATCTGAAACTAGCACAGTTACTGAAACTAACTGCCCCTGTTGGGAAAAAGTAGTTTTGCTGGTTCTGACACTGACAGAAACAGGAAGCAAACAGAAATCTAAGTGTGTCCCTTTCCCTACTCCAGTCATCCAGTCTCCCTCTTGTGTCCTGTTGACAAAACTGAACAGGGAACTACCTGGCAAAGGAGAAAAAATGGTGGTTTGCAGAGGCCCAGGCCCAAGTTCACAAAGAAAGACTAGAAGGGTAATCTTGGAGCTTAGAAACAATAGCTGAGTAATGACCATAAGGGGAAGGAAGTTTAAAGGACACTAAGACAAATAACTAGGAGCAGTGGCTCCTGTGAAGTCAGAATTAAGAGAATAAACAGAAGGTAACTACACTGAAAATATATACCTTAAAGTTATCAAATAAAGAGCATAAAAGATTTTCTGGGAAGTTTAAAAATTATTTATAAATTTAAAAAAATCAAGAGATTAAAAAAAGGAATGGTCACTGCTGAAAACTGCTCTATTGTTCTGGAAGGTCAGACAGAAGAAATATAGCACGATAGAGAGTATAAATAAAAAGTCATAGAAAGCATGAGTGAAAAAGATAAGGGCTATAAAAAAAGAGAGAGGGTCCAAATAAATAAAATCAGAAATGGAAAAGAGAAGTTACAACCGACACCACAGAAATATATAGGATTATAAGAGATTACTACAAACAATTATATGCCAATAAAATGGACAACCTAGAAAAAATGGACAAATTCCTAGAAAAGTACAGTCTCCCAAGACTGAATCAGGAAGAAATAGAAAATATGAACATACTGATTTCCAGTAATGAAATTGAATAAGTAATCAAATAACAAAAAAAATATCCTAACAAACAAAAGTATAGGACCAAACAGATTCACAGGTGAAATCAATCCAATATTTAAAGAAGAGTTAACACCTATCCTTCTCAAACTATTCCAACAAATTGTGGAGGAACTCCAAACTCATTTTATGAGGCCAGCATCACACTGATGCTAAAGCCAGAAAAGACATCACAAAAAAAAAGAAAATTACAGGCTAATATTACTGATGAACATAGATGCAAATATCCTCAACAAAATATTAGCAAAATGAATCCAACAATGCATTAAAAGGATCATATACCATAATCAAGTAGGATTTATCCCTGGAAAGCAATAACAGTTTAATATCCATAAATCAATCAATGTGATTCACCACATTAACAAATTGAAGACTAAAAATCATACAATCATCTCAACAGATGCAGAAAATCTTTGGACAAAATTCAACATCCACTTATGATAAAAATTCTCAACAAAGTGGGCATAGAGAGAACATACCTCAACATATTAAAGGCCATATATGACAAGCCCACAGCTAACAACAGACTCAACAGTGAAAAGCTAAAAGCATTCCCCTAAGCTCAGAAACAAGACAAGGATGCCCACTTTAACCACCTTTATTCAACATCGTATTGGAAGTCCTAACCACAGCAGTCAGACAAGAGAAAGAAATAAAAGGAATCCATATTGGAAAGGAAGAAGTAAAATTGCCACTGTTTGTAGATGACATGACACTATATGTAGAAAACCCTGAAGATGCCACCAAAAAATTGTTAGATGTCATCAATGAATTCAGTAAAGTTGCAGGCTACAAAATTAACATACAGGAATCAGTTGTGTTTCTATACACTTACAATAAAGTATCAGAAAGAGAATTTTTTTTAAAAATCCCATTTACAGTTACATCAAAAAAAAATATCTAGAAATAAATCTAACCAAGGAGGCAAAAGATTTATAATTGGAAAACTATAAGACATTGATGAAAGAAATTGAAGGTTACAGAAACAAACAGAAAGATATACCATGCTCATGGATTGCAAGAATTAATATTGTTAAAATGATCATATAACACAAGGCTATCTTCAGTTTCAGTGCAATTCCTATCAAAATACCAAAGGTATTTTTCACAGAGCTAAAATAAATAATTCTAAAATTTGTATGGAAACACAAAAGACCCTGAATACCCAAAGCAACCTTGAGAAAGGAGAACAAAACTAGAGTTATAATGCCCCCTGATTTTAAACTATACTACAAAGCCACAGTACAAACAGCTTGGTACTTGCACAAAACAGACACATAGCTCAATGAAACAGAATAGAGAGCCCAGAAATGAACCCATACTTACATGGTCAATCAATCTATGACTTAAAAGGCAAGAATATACAAAAGGAAAAACTGAGCCTTTTCAATAAATGGTGTTGAAAAAACTGGACAGCTACATGCAAAAGAATCATACTGGACTATTCTCTCATGCTATATACAAAAACAAACTCAAAACGGATTAAAGACCTAAATGTCAGAACTGAAACCATGAAACTTCTAGAAGAAAACATAGGCAGTATGCTTTTTGACATTGTCTTAGCAATATTTAGGGGAATATGTCTTCTCAAGGCAAGGGAAACAAAAGCAAAAACAAAACAAATGGCACTACATCAAACCAAAAAGATTTTGCACAGCAAAAGAAACTACCATCAAAACGAAAAGGCCACCTACTGAATGGGAGAATATATTTGCAAATGATATACGTGAAGGGGGGTTATTATCTAAAATATGTAAAGAACTTATACAACTCAATATCAAATAAACAAACAACCCAATTAAAAATGGGCAGAGGACCTGAATAGATATTTTTCCAAAGAAAACATACAGATGACGGAGAGACACATGAAAAGATCCTTAACATCACTAGTCATCATTGAAATGCAAATTAAAAGCACATTGCGATATCACCTCACTACTGTCAGAATGACTATCATCAGGAAGACAACAAATGACAAGTCTTGGTGAGGATGTGGAGAAGAGAGAACTGTGGTGCACTATTTGTGGGAATGTAAATTGGTGTAGCTAATATGGAAAACAGTATGGTGGTTTCTCAAAACATTAAAATAGAACTATCATATGATCCAGAAATTCCAGTCCTGGGTATTTTTCTGAAGAAAACAAAAACACTAATTTGAAAAGATATATGCACCTCTATGGTCATTGCAGCATTCTGTACAATGACCAATATACAGAAGCAACCTAAGTGCCCATCCAAAGATGAATGGATAAATAAGAGTCCTTATAGTGAAATAAAAATAAAAATAATGAAATCTTGCCATTTATGACAACTTGGATGGTTCTACACTAAGATTATTATGCTAAGTGAAATAAGTCAGACAGAGAAAGACAAGTAGCATATGATTTCACTTATACGTGGAATCTAAAAAACAAAACATGAACAAATATAAAAAATCGGAAACAGAGTCATAGATACAGAGAACAAACAGGGAGGAGTGGTGGCTGGATGACAGAAATAGGTGAGGGAGTCTAAGAGGTACAAAACTTCCAGTTACAAAATAGATGAGTCACTGGTATGAACTCTACAGTGTGGGGAATTTAGTTAATAATAATGTAATATCATTGTAGAGTGACAGATGGTAACTCATCTTACCGTGGTGATCATTTTGTAATTTATAGAAATACTGAATCACTATGTCATGCACCAAGAACTAACATACTGTTATAGGTCAATTATAGTTGAAAAACTAACAAACAAATGCATATAAAAAGAGATTAGATTTGAAGATATCAGAGCGGGGGGTGGGGGGGGAAGGAGGAATTGGATAAAAGTGGTCAAAAGGTACAAACTTCCAGTTATAAGATAAATAAGTAGTAGAGATGTAATGTACAATATGATTAATATAATTAACACTACTGCATGTTATATATGAAGGTTATTAAGAGAGTAAATCCTAAGAGTTTTAATCACAAGGGAAAACTTTTTTTTTCTTTTATTTTGTATCTACATGAGATTATAGATGTTCACTAGACTTACTGTGGTAAACATTTCCTATTGTATGTAAGTCAAATCATTATGCTATACACGTTAAACTTATGCAGTGCTGTATGTCAATTATATTTCATTAAAACTGGAAGGAAAAAAAGATGTTAATTGTTTAAAAAAAGATGATAAATAGTATATCATTATAAGCAATGATGCTTGTAAATTTTATAAGTCAAATAAGAAGTAAAATCATATAAATGGTATGATTATAACTACATGAGCATAACAAAATAACTTTGCATAAAGGGAATATAGGAAATATATACACCAGTATGTTAATTGTAATTTTGAGTTTGATTGTAGTCTGAGTAGATTTTTTTTACATTCATTTATAATTTACAATGATAAAAATGTGCTTAAATTTTTTCAACAATTATATATAGAGAGAGATAAGGGTCATAAAGGATAGATTCAAAAAGCTAATGTGTGAAAATAGAAGCTTTGAGGTACAAAAACACATTATACATGAAGAATAAATAGAAGAAAAGTTTCCAGAGCTAAAAAATTTGAGATTTCAGACTTACCAAATCATAGGCAAAATAAGATAATACCTACCTAGATATCCTGGTGAAATTCCTAAACTCCAAAGATAAAGAAAATCTTTTTGCAAGCTTCCAATCAGTGAGAACTGGTTACTTACAAAGGTAAGAGAATTAGAATACCTTCAAATTTCTCATCTGCGACATAGGAAACTAGGATGCATTAAACATTTATGGACTTTAGACAGGTTAGGAGAGGTAGCCATTTAAATCAAGAACAGATGAGGCAAATTTTACTTTTTTGAAGTTTGTGTGATTGTATATGTAACAAAATCCTGACAACTCACCTAAAAACCTATTAGAGGGGGCATATCAAAGGCAGATAGGAGCCAACATGAAACTTCCCAATGGATAGAATGGAACAATCTGAGCAACATAATAGTGTAGCATTATATTATAACCCAAAATCTAGAATAAATATCCATGAGGACATATTTATATAAGTAAATGATTGATTGATTGAATAAATAAATAAATAAGAAGAGAATAATCTTTACAGAGCAATTCCAAACAAGATATGTAGATGCTCTCTCCTCAAAAAGGTTAAGCTTAATTATCTTCCTTCTGCCTTGTCTGTGGGCTGGTCTTAGCAACCTCTATGTAAAATAATAGAATATGAAAATGTGGGGAGAGAAACCTGGCAAACGCTACCTCATCCAGGTTCAATGTCAGCAGTGATATGTCATGTTGATAGCAGGTACCTCCTCATAGGATATGATCAGAAGGGTGCTACCCCCAACCTAATCATGACAAAAACATCAGACGAATGCACACTGATGAACATTCCAGAAAATACCTGACCAATAACTTCTCAAAACAAGGAAAGAATGAGAATCAGACCAGAGGAGACTAAGAACACCTGGCAACTAAATGTAATGTGTTACCTTGGATTAGCTGCTAGAACAGAAAAGGACATTTGTGGAAAAACTAGTGAAAGCCACATAAAGACTACTTTGGTTAATAATAATGTACCTATGTTAGTTTCTTTGTTGTGACAAAGTACCATGGTAATATAAGATACAGTATGATAAACCGCATGTGGGATGTGTGTATTTTCTGTAAATCTAAAGGTATTCGAAAATAAAAAGGTTATTTTTATAAAACCTGTAAGAACTAATAAAAAACTGCTAAGGTAGGTTAATACAAGATTAAGTATTTAAATATCAAGAGTTTTATTAATATTAGCAATAAAAAACATACATACAATAGTGAAAACAGCTACTAAAATGTCCAGGAAAAATTATGAAATCCATAAAACTAGGAAGACCTGAAAATATTGAGTATTGTCCACATTTCTGAATGGGAAGATTTAATATTAAAAAATTAGGGCTTCCCTGGTGGCGCAGTGGTTGAGAGTCCACCTGCTGATGCAGGGGACATGGGTTCGTGCCCCGGTCCGGGAAGATCCCACATGCCGTGGAGCGGCTGGGCCCGTGAGCCATGGCCACTGAGCCTGTGCACCCAGAGCCTGTGTTTTGCAACAGCAGTGAGAGGCCCGCGTACTGAGAAAAAAAATAAGAATATGGCTCAGAAATAGATAGAAATAGATCAGTGGAACAGGTCAATGCCAGAAACAGATCTAGGTAACTTACTGGATGAAAAAGATGACATTTTAGTTAAGTAGCTAATTAATTAATTATTTAAACCCAAAATTGCCTAATTAATAAATCAGTTCAGCACATACTTGTTGAGTGCCTACTAAGTTCAATATACAAGATAAAATAAAGAACAAGACAGTCTAAGTTTGCCCTCACAGAATATTCATTCTATATGTGAGAAAGATGATAAGCAAATACACAAATAGATGTACAAAATACTACCAGGTAGTGCTATGAAGAAAAATAGAGCATGCTAAGAAAATTGAGAGTAAAAGAGGAATCAGAATGCTTTCTTTGAGAAGGTGACATAAAACAGATCTGAACAAAGAGAAAAGCTAATTCTTGCAAATATTTGAGCAAGAAGTATTTTTGAAATAGAATAAAGCAAGTACCATAACCCAGAGGGGATGAATCTTGTCATTCTCCAGGAAAAGAAATAAGGACAGGCAATAATCATAGGGGAAGAGATTGGAAAGGTTGCCCAGAGTCAGAAAAAGTCATGCTTTGCTGGCTTTTACTCTGAGTGAGATGGGAAACTTCTGGGGTGGTTTGAATACAGGAGATTGACTTATTCTGTAAAAGAATCGCTCTGACAGCTCCATGGTAAGTAGACCATAGGAAGTCAAGAGTGGAAATGGGGAGCCTAGTTAGGAATCTACTGCAATATTCAAGGAGAAAAAGAGATGACAGTGGGTTGGGCTAACTGTTAGAGATGGTGTAAAGTTGTTAGATTTTTAATATATTTTGAAGGTAGAGCCAACTGGACTTATTTATAGATTGGATGTGGGATTTGAGAGAAGGAATGGAATCAGAATTGATTCCAAAATTTTTGGCGTGAGCCACTGGGTGAATGATGGTATATTTTTCTAAGGTGGAAAAAATAAGGGTGGAACAGATTGTTGTTTTTGTTTTTTAATTGGTGGAGAGGAGTTGGTGAGTGTAGTCAGAATCAGAGGCTCAATTTAAATTTGAGATGACTTTTAAACATTCAAGAGAGATGTTGAGTAAACATTAAATATAAATCTGGAATTCAAAAGAAAGATACATATTTGGGAAGTTATCAACTAAAGAAGAAACCAGAGGAGTAAGACTGATACTCCTACTTTAGAGGTTGAGAGGAGGAGGTACATTTATCAACAGAGTTTAGAGGCACCAGTGAGGTGGGGCAAAAGACCAGAGCCTCTGCTATTCCTCAGACCAAATGAATAAAAGAAAAAAGGAATGACTAATCTATAAAATGCAGCCAAAAGACTGATTAAGATGGAGACTGAGGCTGTGTCTTTGGATTTTGCAAAGTTGAACACCTTTTTGTCAAATAACGCCAGCACAACCTGTTAATAAGACAAAGCTGAAGTTATTGCTTACTGGGTAAAAGAGAATATCATCTAGAAAAAACAAATTAGACATATACTCCACACCATATACAATAATCTGGTTAAATATCTAATCATGAAAAATTAAACTAAAACAGTATAATTTTTCTATTACTATATCATTTGGGGGTCAAGGTGCAGAGGGAGAGTAGTTCTTAATTTACACAGGAAGCTCAGAAATGATAAAGGAAAATATTGATAGATTTTATCTCATAAAAGTTGAAAATTTTCATTTGGCAATAGACCACTGAGCAGAACCAAAAATGAAAGAATGAGAAAAAAATAGTTGGAAAACATATGGCAGACAAAGGGTTAATAGCACAACCATATAATGAATCCCTTCATATAAGTAAAAAAGATACAAAAGAAAATCTAATAAAAACCTGACAAAATACTAAAACAGAAGATATACAAAAGATTAAATGGAGATACCTAACAAATATATGAAAATGTGTTTAATCTCACTAACAGTCTTTTAATGCAAATTAAAACAATAATGACTGATTGTTGTTATCTCCATATTTGCAACAGTTAAAAAGATTGATTACATACAGTGCTGGTGAGGGTATAAGAAAATGAATTGTCTCATTTACTATCAGTATAACGGTGAATTGCTATTTTCTTTTCATAAATTAATCTGGCAGCATCTGTTAAAATTAAATAGGTACATGTAATTTGGTCCAACAATTTTAGTTGTAGTTGTCTAACTTAGAGAATAAAAACATATACTTAGAGTAACATTTATTAGAGCATTGTTGTTAATAATTTTAAAAAACCTGGAAAAATATGAGTCCATTAAAATAAGAATGATAAAATAAATTAGACTAGATGCAGACTATGGAATGTTGTTTTACAACTACAGTGCACTAGTTTTATATGTAATGATCTGTGAAATGTCCATGATACATTTTTAACAGCTTTATTGATATATAATTTGTAAACCACAAAATTCACCCATTTAAAATGTACAGTTTAGTGGGTTTTAGTATATTTCTGAACTTGTGAAATCATCACCACTAATTCCAAAACATTTTTATCACCATAAAAAGAAGCCTTGTACCTATCAGCAGTCACTCTCCATTTTCCTACTCTCCCATCACTACCAAACCCCAGACAATTATTAATGTGCTGTGGTGCTATGGTCTGAATGTTTGTGTTCCCCCAAGATTCATATGTTGAAATCTTAATGTACAATGTGATAGTATTAAGAAGTAGGGCCTTTGCAATATATTTAGGTCATGAGGGTGGCACACTATGTGTGGGCTTTGTGTTCTAATAAAAGAGGCCCCACTGAGCTTTCTAGCCCCTTTCACCATATGAGGATGTATCTAGAAGTCTGTCACCCTGAAAGGGCCATTATGGTGTGCTGAACTTGGACCAGCTTCCAGAACTGTGAGAAACAAATTTCTGTTGTTTCTAAGCTCCCCAGTCTGTTGTATTTTTTTATAGCAGCCCGAATGACTTAAGACATATGGGCTTGTTGATTCTGGGCATTTTTTGTAAATGGATTGCATAATATGTGGTCTTTTGTGACTGGCTTCTTTCACTTAACATGACTGTTTTCAAGATTCATCATGTTATAGCATACACAACATTTGGTTCCTTTTTATTGCTGAATAATATTCTGTTGTATGCACATACCACATTTAAAAAATCCATTCATCAGCTGATGGAAGATTAGGTTGCTTACATTTTGGCTATTATGAATAGTGATTCTGTGACCATTTGTGTACAAGTTTTTATGTGAACAGTTTTTTCATTTCTCTTGAGTATATACCTAAGAGTAGAATTGCTAGGTCACGTCAGAACTCTAATATATTGAAGAACTGCCAAATGGTTTCCAAAGTGGCTGTATGATGGTACACTCTTAAAAATGAAAATATACAAGTTATTGTAGTAGTCAAATCTCATTTTTGTTGAAAAAATGTAAATTCCTGTATACAAATGTGCTTGTGGGTTAATGTATCTCTCTATTTAAACATACACAAATATAATGCTTGGGACAGCACAGGATAGTCTACTATACTGTAATATAAATTACATCACAGAAGAAGTAATCTCCTAACAGTTTGAACTGTTACAATGAACATGTATTACTTTTACAATGAAGAACACTTCATTTTTATATTAAATATTTTCATTTAAATATTTTTGAAGGAGGAAAAAAACTTTAAACATTACCTAAATACATACCGACAAAAGTCACATCATTATAATCATCTAAGAGTTTTGTGTGTAGGTATGTGCTCGTAGTTTCATTACAGGCTTATATTAGATAGGAAGGACAGGATATTGATTAGGAGTTCAATCAACATTAAAATACAAAGAAGTATTGAGTGCTAAGTCAAACACACCTGCAACCTCAGATTCATTCAGCTCTGCCTGACCTTGCTCCACTATTCCAGATACCGCTACAGGTGCCAACTCTGAACGGGTGCCCACTCCCTTCAAATGGCACAACTTGACAGCAATTTGCAGTGGCCACTTGCCTCCCTTTGAGGCATCTCCTTTCCACCCAAAGGTGAGACTTCCCAGGTCCTGGTCCATGCTTTGAAACGTGAAGCCAGTAGTGCAGAGAAGTTTACATCCTGAAAGTTATAAAATTTTCAAGTAATTGATGGCTGGGAGATGGGAGCTGGCTGATTAAGGCTTTCTCCTTTACCCCTTCCCTGGACAGCCAGCCTATACTGAGATGCAGCCATTCAAATTGTTCCTTAGAAGGTGCTCCCCAAAATGGAGCAATCAATAACAATGGTCACCTCCTTAAGAATGCATGCATGTATTGCTCCCCTCCTTCCCTGCCTCACTCCCTGTACCCTCATCCCTGCTCCTCTGGAAAGTACCAGCAAGGAACTTTTGCCTTAAGCTCTACTTTCTGGAACATCCAGGCTAAATCCTTTATCAGTTTTCTATGTTTGCGTAAGAAACCATAGCTAAAGTTAATGTCTTAAAGCAACAATGATTACTAGGTCTTGGGATTCTGTGGGTTGGCAGGGAGCTCCAGCCTGAATGAACTTATGAGGTTACATTTAGTTCCACGGAAACAACCAAGACTCTCTCTCCACTGGGTCTTTCTCTCTCTGTGATTTCTCTTCTAGGCAGAGAAAGGAAGTTAGCCAGGCTGTCCACAGGCAGCAGTGACTTAAAGGAGTGAAAAAGAAAGCTACCCGTTCTCTTAAGGCTTAGTTTCAGAAACTGCATGACATTACATTTGCTGCATTCTATTGGTCAAAACAAGTCCCGAGACCAGACCAGATTCATGGGGGAGGTGGTGGGAATAGAGTACACCTCCTGATGCCAGGAGCAGCAAATCACATTACAAAGGGACATGGACACAGAGAAGCATGATTCACTGAGGGACATTATAAAAATAATGTAATCCAAATCCTCTCTCACAAAATCAGTCTTTTGATATATTTTCCCTGAATAACCTCTTATTTGGGGAAAGTCATTCCCCACAAGTGATTATGCAGCTTCTGTAGGAACACGTGAATCAGGATAAAAAGAAGGGTCACCTGCTTAGGAGGCCAGATCTGTCAAATCAATCCTGGCAACAGATGGGACAGGAGCTCTCACAACCATATCACTTGCAGCTACATCCTCAAGGCTGATCTCAAAGAAATTTAACAAGGCAGCTGACGTTATTCTTTTATATGCTGCTCACATTTTTTAAAACAGACAACCATAGTGAAAAAGTGTGCCTCAGAGTAACTTCTAATGTAAAATCTGCCAGGAAGCACTTGATTAACAATTGAGTAGGTGATATGGTTGGAAGTGAAAGGCTCTCTGCTGTTATCCCTGGTCATTGTGAAGCTACAAAGAATGCAAGGATACCCAAACTTGAATGTACAGAGTCTTCTGCTGAAAGAAATTATCAGAATGAAATTTTCAAGCAGTTTTCTGTATGGTCAACGGAAGCCACTGCTAGTACTGTAAGAATTAAGAATATTTGTGACAGCTAGAAAGAGGTGCCTCTTTCTCTAGGGGCTGCAGCTCCACCCGAGTGCTCAGACAGGCAAGCATGGTGCAAGCTGGATTCCAGGCCCCCTCACCCCTCAGCCAGCACAACCTGCACAGGCAAAGGCAATGGCCCTGGATTATCAAAGCAAGCTAGAGGGAGTGTGAGCAAGGAAGGAAAAGCAGTCAGGAAGTGGCAGTGCCAAAGAAACAGAAAACGCAATGACAAGTCTGTATTTCAACCAGTTCTAATTGATCATGTAGGTTTTCCTCATGAAACATAAGAATAAAACATCTAATCTAATGAAAATATCTATAGTTTATTTTCAGGGAGATAGAAGATAACAGCAAAGTTATGAAACAAGAAGAGATCAGGACAAATTCCCTGATAAAACAAATACTCATTGGAATCCTGAGTAGTAGAAATAATGTTTCAGAAACAGATTAATGAAACAGAAAATAGACTCTGTAAATATATATGAGCCCGTGAAAGAAAATAACAAAAATGACAATTCAAGAGAGGGTGACAAAATTATAGATGATACTACACGAAGAAGCAATTCAAGATTAATTGAATTTCCTAAAGGAGAATACAGAACAAATGGGAGAAATTTATCAAGAGTGAAGAGTGAAGAAAACTTTTCAGAACTTTAAGAAAAAAAACCCTGAAAAGTTAAAAACTTAAAATTGATATCTAGTTTCCAGAAGAAAAATAATATGCAAACTCTAGCATTAGAACACATTCTAGTGACATTCTTAAACTTTAAGAAAATAATTATTTTTTCTCATCTTTGAACTAAAAGGAAGAAATAAAGAAAAGATTTGCAAAAGTGATTTTTTAAAGGAAACTTAACATACCTAAATTGCTAGAAGAAACTGGTTTGACATTTCTTAGGGGAGAGTGTGATACAGCAGTGCTATAGAAATAAAAATAATGAAATTTCTAAAAGTAGCAGAAAGGCGTAGATTTGCAAAAGTTGCCAAAAAATTTACCCTTAGTTTTTTTCCAGAAAGAGTTACACTCTAGAAAGCAATTTAACATTTACCTGCACCATTTTACAAAATTCATTCTCACTAAGGACTCCAATAACCTCTTAACTGTAAAATCCAGTGGTCAATTTTTAATCCATATTTTGACTTTTCAATGGAATTTGACTTTTCTATAGAATTTAAAAGTATTGCTCACTTTTTTTCTTCAAAATATTTTCTGCCTTGGATTCTGTAACACTTCTTTCTACTATAGTGACTGTCATAAGAATAACCTGAGAAATTAATTAAGAATTAGATTCCCAGGTCTCGCTCCCAGAGATTCAGATTCTGAAGGTCTGGTCAGGGCCTAGGAACCCAATCTTTTAAATTAGCAAATCAGTCACATCTGAGACTGTAGACAACTTTGAGAAACATGCTCTATTAGTTCTTGTTCCTCTCCACTGCTGCTTCTCATTCTGTCTCTCTTTGGCTCCTCTTTACACCAGCTTCCTGAAAACAGGTTGTCTTTGGGGTTCAGTGCTTACCCTGCTGAGGTTCTCCACTCCCCAGTGGGATTTCATCCACTCCCATGCTACCAACTGCCTTTTGTGTTTTGGACATTTACACACAAATATCTTGCTGTCACCTCAGAATCATTGTATCCAAAGCCAGATTCAATAATATCTTAGCCTTGAAACTGCTTTGACTTTAATTCCCACTGATGTCACCACCACACACAGCTCCCAGAAGTGTGCAATTCCAACTTTAAAACAGTTGCTTTAGGTTTTTCTCCCGTATTTTTGTTTTTATTTCCATTTGTCTAGGACTTGGGTCAAAAAGGATCTTGCTATGATTTATAGCATAGAGTGTTCTGCCTATGTTTTCCTTTAAGAGTTTTAAAGTGACGGGTCTTATATTTAGGTCTTTAATCCACTTTGAGTTTATTCTTGTGTATGGTATTAGGGAGTGTTCTAATTTCATTCTTTTACGTGTAGCTGTCGAGTTTTCCCAGCACCACTTACTGAAGAGGCTGTCTTTTCTCCACTGTATATTCTTGCCTGCTTTATGAAAAAAAAGGTAACCATATGTGGTTTATCTTTGGGGTTTCTATCCTGTTCCATTGATCTATACTTCTGTTTTTGTGCCAGTACCATACTGTCTTGATTACTGTAGATTTGTAGTGCAGTCTGAAGTCAGGGAGCCTGCTTCCTCCAGCTCCATTTTTCTTTCTCAACATTGCTTTGGTTATTTGGGGTCTTCTGTGTTTCCATACAAATTGTGAAATTTTTTGTTCTACTTCTGTGAAAAATGCCATTGGTAGTTTCATAGGGATTGCATTGAATCTGTAGATTGCTTTGGGTAATAGAGTCATTTTCACAATGTTGATTCTTCCAATCCAAGAACATGGTATATATCTCCCCCTATTTGTATCATTTTTAATTTCTTTCATCAGTGTCTTATAATTTTCTGCATACAGGTCTTTTGTCTCCTTAGGTAGGTTTATTCCTAGATATTTTATTATTTTTGTTGTAATGGTAAATGGGAGTGTTTTCTTGATTTCACTTTCAGATTTTTCATCATTAGTGTATAGGAATGCAAGGGATTTCTGTGCATTAATTTTGTATCCTGCCACTTTACCAAACTCATTGATTAGCTCTAGTAGTTTTCTGGTAGCATATTTAGAATTCTCTATGTATAGTATCATTTCATCTGCAAACACTGACAGATTTACTTTTTCTTTTCTGATTTGGATGCCTTATATTTCTTTTCTTCTCTGATTGCTGTGGCTAAAACTTCCAAAACTATGTTGAGTAATAGTGGCAAGAGTGGACAACCTTGCTTTGTTCCTGATCTGAGAGGAAATGGTTTCAGTTTTTCACCATTAAGAATGATGTTGGCTGTGGGTTTTTCATATATGGTCTTTATTATGTTGAGGTAAGTTCCCTGTATGCCTACTTTCTAGAGGATTTTCATCATAAATTGGTGTTGAATTTTGTCGAAAGTTTTTTCTGCATCTATTGAGATGATCATATGGTTTTTCTCCTTCAATTTTATAATATGGTGTATCACATTGATTGATTTGCATATATTGAGGAATCCTTGCATTCCTGGGATAAACTCCACTTAATCATGGTGTATGATGCTTTAATGTACTGTTGGATTCTGTTTGCTAGTATTTTGGTGAGGATTTTTGCATCTTTGTTCATCAGTGATATTGGCCTGTAGTTTTCTTCCTTTGTGACATCTTTGTTTGAATTTGGTATCAGGGTAATGTTGGCCTCGTAGAATGAGTTTGGGAGTGTTCCTCCATCTACTATATTTTGGAAGAGTTTGAGAAGGATAGGTGTTAGCTTTTCTCTAAATGTTTCTAAATGTTTCATAGAATTTGCCTGTGAAGCCATCTGGTCCTGTTCTTTTGTTTGTTGGAAACGTTTTAATCACAGTTTCAATTTCTGTTTATATTTTCTATTTCTTCCTGGTTCAGGCTCAGAAGGTTGTGTTTTTCTAAGAATTTTTCCATATCTTCCAGGCTGTCTATTTTATTTGCATGTAGTTACTAGTAGTAATCCTTTGTATTTCTGCAGTGCCAGTTGTTAGTTCTCCTTTTTCATTGCTAATTCTGTTGATTTGAGTCTTCTCCCTTTTTTTCTTCATGAGTCTGGCTAATGGTTTATCAATTTTATCTTCTCAAAGAACCAGCTTTTAGTTTTATTGATTTTTGCTATTGTTTCCTTTATTTCTTTTTCATTTATTTCTGATCTGATCTTTATGATTTCTTTCCTTCTGCTAACTTTGGGTTTTTTTGTTCTTCTTTCTCTAATGGCTTTAGGTGGAAGGCTATGTTGTTTATCTGAGACATTTCCTGCTTTTTGAGGTAGGATTGTATTGCTATAAACTTCCCTCTTAGAACTGCTTTTGCTGTTTCCCATAGGTTTGGGGTCATCGTGTTTTCATTGTCATTTATTTCTAGGTAATTTTTGATTTCCTCCTTGATTTCTTCAGTGAACTCTTGGTTATTTAGTAGTTTATTGTTTAACCTCCAGGTGTTTGTAATTTTTACAGATTTTTTTCCTGTAATTGATGTCTAGTCCCATAACATTGGGGTTGGAAAGATACTTGATACGATTTCAATTTTTAAAAAGTTACCAAAGCTTGATTTGTGACCCAAGGTATGATCTACCCTGGAGAATGTTCCATGAGCACTTGAGAAGAAAGGGTATTCTGTTCTTTTTGGATGGAATGTCCTATAAATATCAATTAAGTCCATCTTGTTTAATGTATATTTTAAAGCTTGTGTTTCCTTGTTTATTTTCATCTTGTATGATCTGTCCATTGGTGAAAGTGCGGTATTAAAGTCCCCTACTATGACTGTGTTACTGTCGATTTCCCCTTTTATGGCTGTTCATGTTTGCCTTATGTATTGAGGTGCTCCTATGTTGGGTGAATAAATATATACAATTGTTATATCTTCTTCTTGGATTGAACCCTTTGATCATTATATAGTGTCTTTCTTCGTCTCTTATAATAGTCTTTATTTTAAGGTCTATTTTGTCTGATATGAGAATTGCTACTCCAGCTTTCTTTTGATTTCCATTTTCATGGAATATCTTTTTCAATCCCCTCAGTTTCTTTTTTTTTTAATTTAATTTATTTATTTAAATTTGACTGTATTGGGTCTTTGTTGCTGCATGCAGGTTTTCTCTATTTGCGGTGAGTGGGTGCTACTCTTTGTTGTGGTGCACGGACTTCTCATTGATGTGGCTGCTTCTCTTGTTGAGGAGCAGAGGCTCTAGGCATGCAGGCTTCTACTGTAATGTTGTGCTGTGACGGCTCTAGAGTGCAGGCTCAGTAGTTGTGGCACATGGACTTAGTTGCTCTGTGGCATGTGGGGTCTTCCCAGACCAGGGCTCGAACCGGTGTCCCCTGCATTGGCAGGCAGATTCTTTACCACTGCACCACCAGGGAAATCCCATCCCCTCACTTTCAGTCTGTATGTGTCCCAAGGTCTGAAGTGGGTCTCTTGTAGACAGCATATATATGAGTCTTATTTGTGTATCCATTCAGCCAGTCTATGTCTTTGGTGGGAGCATTTATTCCATTTATATTTAAGGTAAATATTGATATGTATGTTCCTATTACAATTTTCTTAATTGTTTTG
Source organism: Neophocaena asiaeorientalis asiaeorientalis (assembly GCF_003031525.2). Taxonomy (NCBI): domain Eukaryota; kingdom Metazoa; phylum Chordata; class Mammalia; order Artiodactyla; family Phocoenidae; genus Neophocaena; species Neophocaena asiaeorientalis. Next base: position 647,988 of record NW_020175490.1, on the reverse strand, counting down.
GGTTTGTTATTGTAGGTCTTTTCCTTCTCTTGTAATTCCTGCCTAGTTCCTTTAGCTAAGTTTCTTTAGCATTTGTAGTAAAGCTGGTTTGGTGGTGGTGAATTTTCTTAGCTTTTGTTTGTCTGTAAAGATTTTGATTTCTCCATTGAATCTGAATGGGATCCTTGCTAGGTAGAGTAATCTTGGTTGTAGGTTTTTTGCTTTCATCACTTTAAATATATCCTGCCACTCCCTTCTGGCTTGCAGAGTTTCTGCTGAAAGATCAGCTGTTAACCTTATGAGGATTCCCTTGTATGTTATTTGGTTTTTTTCCCTTGCTGCTTTTGATATTTTTTCTTTGTATTTAATTTTTGATAGTTTGATTAATATGTGTCTTGGCCTGTTTTTCCTTGGATGTATCCTTCCTGGACTTGATTGACTATTTCCTTTCCCATATTAGAGACGTTTTCAACTATAATCTCTTCCAATATTTTCTTAGTCCCCCTTTATTTATTCTCTTCTCCTTCTTGGACCCATATAATTTGAATGTTGGTGCAGTTAATGTTGTCCCAGAGGTCTCTGAGGCTGCCCTCAATTCTTTTCATTCTTTTCTCTTTATTCTGCTCTATGGTGGTTATTTCCACTATTTTCTCTTCCAGATCACTTATCCATTCTCCTGCTCCTGTTATTCTGCTATCAATTCCTTCTAGAAAATTTTTTATTTCATTTATTGTGTTGTTCATCATTGTTTGTTTGCTCTTTAGTTCTTCTTGGTCTTTGTTAAATGTTTCTTGCATTTTCTCCATTCTATTTCCAAAATTTTGGATAATATTTACTACCTTTACTCTGAATTCTTTTTCAGGTAGACTGCCTATTTCCTCTTCATTTGTTAGGTCTGGTGGGTTTTTGCCTTGGTCCATCATCTGCTGAGTGTTTCTCTGTCTTTTCATTTTGCTTAACTTACTGTGTTTGGAGTCTCCTTTTCACAGGCTGCGTGTTTATGTCTGCCCCTAGTGGCTAAGGTTTGTTCAGTGGGTTGTGTAGGCTTCCTGGTGGAGCAACTGGTGCCTATGTTCCAGGAGATGAGGCTGGACCTTTTCTTTCTGGTCGGCAGGACCACATCCGGTGGTGTGTTTTGGGGTATCTGTGAACTTACTATGATTTTAGGCAGGCTGTCTACTAATGGGTGGGGTTGTGTTCCTGTCTTGCTAGTTGTTTGGCATAAGGTGTCTGGCATTATAGCTTGCTGGTTGTTGAGTGGAGCTGGGTCTTAGCATTGAGATGGAGATCTCTGGGAGAGCTTTCGCCATTTGATATTATGTGGAGCCAGGATATATCTGGTGGACCAATGTCCTGAACTCAGCTTTCCCACCTCAGAGGCACAGGCCTGACACCAGCTGGAGCACCAAGACGCTGTCAGCCACATGGCTCAGAAGACAAGGGAGAAAAAAAGAAAGAAAGAAAGAGAAAATAAAATAAAGTTACTAATATAAAAAATAGAACATTAAAAAATTATTAAAACTTAGAAAGTAATAAAAAAAGAAACAAAGAAAGAAGAGAGCAACCGAACCAAAAAACAAATCTACCAATGATAACAAGTGCTAAAAACTATACTAAAAAAACCAAAAAACAGACAGACAGAATCCTAGGGCAAATGGTAAAAGCAAAGCTATACAGAAAAAATCAAACAAAGAAGCATACACATACACACTCACCAAAAGAGAAAAAGGAAAAAATATATATATCTGTATATGAAAAAGAAAAGGAAGAGAGCAACCAAATCAATAAACAAATCTACCAATGATAATGAACTCTATATATTAAACTGAGATAAACATAAAACCAGAAACAAATTAGATGCAGAAAGCAAACCCTAAGCGTACAGTTGCTTTCAAAGTCCACTGCCTCAATTTTGACATGATTCGTTGTCTATTTAGGTATTTCAGAGATGCAGGTACATCAAGTCGATTGTGGAGGTTTAATCTGCTGCTCCTGAGGCTGCTGGGAGAAATTTCCCTTTCTCTTCTTTGTTCACACAGCTCCTGGGATTCAGCTTTGGATTTAACCCCGTCTCTGTGTGAAGGTCGCCTGAGGGTGTCTGTTCCCCGCCCAGACAGGAAGGGGTTAAAGTAGCAGCTGATTAGGGGGCTCTGGTTCACTCAGGCCGGTGGGAAGAGAGGGGTATAGAATGTGGAGTGAGCCTGCAGTGGCAGAAGTTGGTGTGACGTTCCAACAGCCTGAGGTGCACTGTGTGTTCTCCTGGGCAAGTTGTCCCTGGATCACGTGACCCTGGCAGTGGCGGGCTGCACTGACTCCTGGGAGGAGAGGTGGGGATAATGACCTGTGCTTGCACACAGGCTTCTTGGTGGCTGCAGCAGCAGCCTTAGTGTTTCATGCCTGTCTCTGGTGTCTGCGCTGATAGCCGCAGCTTGCACCCATCTCTGGAGCTCATTTAGGCGGTGCTCTGAATCCCCTCTCTTCGCGCATCCAGAAACAATGGTCTCTTGCCTCTTAGGCAATTCCCGACTTTTTCCTGCACTCCCTCCCGGCTAGCTGTGGTGCAGTAGCCCCCTTCAGGCTGTGTTCACGCAGCCAACCCCAGTCCTCTCCCTGGGATCTGACCTCCGAAGCTGGAGCCTCCGCTCCCAGCCCCCCACCCACCCCAGCAGGTGAGCAGAAAAGCCTCTCAGGCTGGTGAGTGCTGGTTAGCACCTATCCTCTGTGCAGGAATCTCTCTGCTTTGCTCTCTGCACCCCTGTTGCTGTGCTGTTCTCTGTGGCTCTGAAGCTTCCCGCCACCACCCACCATCTCCGCCAGTGAAGGGGCTTACTATTGTGTGGAAAATTTTCCTCCTTCACAGTTCCCTCTCTGAGGTGCAGGTCCCATCTCTATTCTTTTGTCTCTGTTTTTTCTTTTTTCTTTTGCCCTACCCAAGTACATGGGGAGTTTCTTGACTTTTGAGAAGTCTGAGGTCTTCTGTCAGTGTTCAGTAGGTGTTCTGTAGGAGTTGTTCCACATATAGATGTATTTCTGATGTATTTGTGGGGAGGAAGGTGATTTCCATGTCTTAGTCCTCCATCATCTTGAAGGTCTCCCCTACCACTTACTTTTAAGCCAATTAATTTTTATCACTCATTATACTCTTAACTGTGATCTGTACCTATTCAATACTCTAGGAATTCTCAATCTTCAGTGCACATTAGAAGGACTTACTGAGTTTTTTTTCTTTTGCGGTATGGGGGCCTCTCACTGTTGTGGCCACTCCTGTTGTGGAGCACGGGCTCTGGATGCGCAGGCTCAGCGGCCATGGCTCACGGGCCCAGCCACTTCATGGCATGTGGGATCTTCCTGGACCAGGGCTCGAACCCATGTCCCCTGCTTCCGCAGGTGGATTCTCAACCACTACACCACCAGGGAAGCCCCTGAGTTTTTTTTAAAGATACCAATGCCTGGGAACCATCTTCACTGATCTGAGATGGGAAAAGGTACAGGCTGTTAGGACATATAGGACTTTTTTAAAAGCTCTACAAGCGATTCTAATGTGTAGCCAAAGTTTAGAGTCACTGTAATACTTCTTGAACTCTGAGTTTATATCAAATTCCTGTTTCTTAGTCTTGGTGTTTGCCAACTGTGGGCACCAAATACCCAAAGAAAGCATGGTGTCTCAGAAGTCACGTGTGATTAGTTATTAAGAAAAAGATATAATCCTTATGAGTAGCAAAACTAATCAAATGGGCCCAATACAAAATACAATATGGGTCTTTCATCCATATCCTTTGAGCATGAAGAGTGGATTTGATTAAACAAGAATGTGTTTCATAGATGGGAGGGAAGAGGATATGTAATTTGGAAGTAGAGGGTCTATGTGGAAGACTAGAGGGAACAGGAAGAAGTTGGGGGAGGTGGGGAAGGACTTTCACACACTCTGGTCACAGAGACAGGAGTTATGCCCCTCTACTTATTGAGGACGTCATTCCTCAACCTTATCTCCCCATCCAGTAGGTGGGAAAAATCATAAAAGATAAGGAAGGGTTAGTGGCTCCTGCCTCTAAGTAGAGACATGTGCAAAAAGCTTGTGTCAGGGATAACTAGATGAGTCCTTCAAGATTGCACAGATTTGGACACAGCTGGAATGTTGTTACTGTTTAGGTTTAGATTTTTAATGCATTCCTTCACTCAGAAATTTTCTTTCTTCAGAAATTTCTACAAACCAGCTCTTGGCTTCTTACTTGCTACTTCCTTAAATTTCCAACTAATCTATACTTCTTAACATTTCCTGATTATATTCCATCCTCTTTCACCACCAAACATTAATGAGGACATGACTCTGGATGCATTTTGCCTTATGAAAAGCTATCACCGTGGATGCTCAGTGCAAGTTTGTGGAATGAATGTGCTATATTAAATTGTATAGGATGGGGCTTCCCTGGTAGTGCAGTGGTTGAGAGTCCACCTGCTGATGCAGGGGACACAGGTTCGTGCCCCAGTCTGGGAAAATCCCACATGCTGTGGAGCAGCTGGGCCCGTGAGCCATGGCCACTGAGCCTGCACGTCCGGAGTCTGTGCTCCACAACGGGAGAGGCCACAGCAGTGAGAGGCCTGCGTACTGAAAAAAAAAAAAGAAAGAAAAAAAAAGTGTATAGGATGTTAGCTTCCAACCAAGATAGAGCAGCAATTAATTTACCATCCCATCTAAAAGAACCCCAAAATGGACAAAATATGTGAACTAGCAGTTAACCCTATGATTTCCCCATCTTACTGCCTTGAGAGAGTTTCTAGTCTGCAGCATAAGGAAAGAAAACCCAAGCAGAGCTTGACCAACTCTATAATCACAGAGATATCATCCAAGGCAGCCAGCATTCTCAGGGCAGATTACTAGAGAGAAGAGAGTTGTACAGAGAGAAAACTCTAGAGATATGCAAAGAGTTGAGTATTCAGCTGAGTACAGATCAGCTCATATGTGTGAGGAAACTACTCATGGCCATGGAAAAAACACTAAAAAGAATTAGAGGTAACAGTACCTGGATGGTGCCTGATCCCACCAGTGAAACTGGAAAAACCTGAAGATTCACAGAGCATTCAGTAGAGTACATAGAATGCACTGGCTTCAGGAGTGGAAAATAATTAGTCTTAGGATGAGCAGTATTCTGCTCCCGCTCAGCAGATGTTAAAAGCAAGATCTGAAAGTATCAAACTGTTTCCAAGTAACTTAACTGAATCCCAAACAAAGTCCAAGAATATTTACAGGAATTATAAAAGTACCAAAAATCCAAAAATATAAAGTTTATGTCTGGCATTTAATAAAAAATTACCAGGCATGCAAAAAAGTGGGAAAATATGACCCATTATCAGAAGTGACAACAATAAAAAATGACACAGAACTGATAACAGATGTTAGAATTTGCAGATAAGTACTTTAAAAGTAATATGACTGTACTCCACATGTTCAATAATTTTAGAAGAGACGTGAAAGACAATTTTTTTAAAAAAACCCCAAAAGCTTAAAAACACCCAAATAAAAGCTACAATGTATGAAATGAAACAAACTGACTGAGAATAACTGTAGATTAGCTATTGCAGAAGAGAAGATTAGTGATTTGAACACATAGCAATGGAAAATCATTGAAATTAAACATAGAGAGAGGATTAGGAACCAAGATGGCAGAGTAGAAGGACGTGCTCTCACTCCCTCTTGTAAGAACACAAGAATCACAACTAGCTGCTGGACAATCATTGACAGGAAGACACTGGAATTCACCAGAAAATATACCCCACATCCAAAGACAAAGGAGAAGCCACAATGAGACGGTAGGAGGGACGCAATCACAGGAAAATCAAATCCTATAACTGTTGGGTGGGTGACTAACAGACTGCAGAACACTTATACTACAGAAGTCCATCCACTGGAGTGAAGGTTCTGAGCCCCACATAAGGTTCCCAACCTGGGGGTCTGCAAAAAGGGGAGGAATTCCTAGAGAATCAGACTTTGAAAGCTAGTGGGATTTAATTGCTGTACTTCGACAGGACTGGGGAAACAGAGACTCCATTGTTGGAGGGCACACACAAAATAGTGTGTGCATCGGGACTCAGAGGAAGAAATAGTGACCCCAGGGAAGACTGAACCAGACCTACCTGCTAGTGTTGGAGGGTCTTCTGCAGAGGTGGGTGGTGGCTGTGGCTCACCGTGGGGACAAGGACACTGGCAGCAGAAGTTCTGGGAAGTACGCCTTGGCATGAGCCCTCCAAGAGTCCACAATTAACTCCACCAAAGAGCCCGGGTAGGCTCCAGTGTTGGGTCACCTAAGGCCAAACAACCAACAGGGAGGGAAGCCAGACCCACCCATCAGGAGTCAAGCAGATTAAAGTTTTACTGAACTCTGCCCACTAGAGCAACAGGCAGCTCTACCCACCACCAGTCCCTCCCATCAGGGAACTTGCACAAGTGTCTTAGATAGCCTCATCCACCAAAGGACAGACAGCAGAAGCAAGAAGAACTACAATACTGCAGCCTGTGGAACAAAAACCACATTCACAGAAAGATAGACAAGATGAAAAGGCAGAGGGCTAAGTACCAGATGGAGGAACAAGATAAAACCCCAGAAAAACAACTAAATGAAGTGGAGATAGGCAACCTTCCAAAAAGAATTCAGAATAATGATAGTGAAGATTATTCAGAACCTCGGAAAGAGAATGGAGGCAAAGATGAAGAAGACACAAGAAATGTTTAACAAACACGTAGAGGAATTAAGGAACAAAGAAACAGAGATGATCAATACAATAACTGAAATTAAAGCTACACTAGAAGGAATCAATAGCAGTATAACTGAGGCAGAAGAACGGATAAGTGACCTGGAAGACAGAATGGTGGAATTCACTGCTGTGGAAAAGAATAAAGAAAAAAGAATGAAAAGAAATGAAGACAGCCTAAGAGACCTCTGGGACAACATTAAATGCAGCAACATTCATATTATAGGGATCCCAGAAGGAGAAGAGAGAGAGAAAGAACCCAAGAAAAATATTTGAAGAAATTATAGTCGAAAACTTCCCTAACATGGGAAAGGAAATAGCCACCCAAGTCCAGGAAGTGCAGCGAGTGCCATACAGGATAAACCCAAGAAGAAACACACTGAGAAGCAGTAATCAAACTGGAAAAATTAAAGACAAAGAAAAAATATTGAAAGCTGCAAGGGAAAAATGGCAAATAACAAACAATGGAACTCCTTTAAGGTTAACAGCTGATTTCTCATCAGAAACTCTACAAGCAAGAAGGAAGTGGCATGATATACTTAAGGTGATGAAAGGGAAGAACCTACAACAAGGATTACTCTACCCAGCAAGGATCTCATTCAGACTTGATGGAGAAATTATAACCTTTACAGACAAGCAAAAGCTAAGAGAATTCAGCACCACAAAACCAGCTCTACAACAAACACTAAAGGAACTTCTCTCAGTGGGAAACACAAGAGAAGAAAAAGACCTACAAAAAAAACCCCAAAACAATTAAGAAAATGGTCATAGGAATGTATGTATTGCTAACTACCTTAAACGTGAATGGATTAAATGCTCCAACCAAAAGACACAGGCTTGCTGAATGGATACAAAAACAGGAACCATCTATATGCTGTCTACAAGAGACCCACTTCAGACATAGGGACACATACAGACTGAAAGTGAGGGGGTGGAAAAAGATATTCCATGCAAATGGAAATCAAAAGAAAGCTGTAGTAGCAATACTCATATCAGATAAAATAGACGTTAAAATAAAGAATGTTACAAGACACAAGGAAGAAAACTACATAATGATCAAGGGATATATCCAAGAAGAAGATATAACAATTATAAATGTATATCCACCCAACATAGAAGCAACTCAATACATAAGGTAACTGCTAACAGCTATAAAAGAGGAAATCGACAGTAACACAATAGTGGGGGACTTTAACACCTCACTTACACCAATGGACAGATCTTCCAAATTGAAAATAAATAAGGAAACAGAAGCTATAAATGACACAATACACCAGATATATTTAATTGATATTTATAGGACAGTCCATCCAGAAACAGCAGATTACACTTTCTTCTCAATTGGGCACAGAATATTCTCCAGTACAGATCACATCTTGGGTCACAAATCAAGCCACAGTGAATGTAAGAAAATTGAATTCATATCAAGCATCTTTTCTGACCACAATGCTATGAGATTATAAATGAATTACAGGGAAAAAAAAAACCCACAAACACATGGAGGCTAAACAATACATTACTAAATAACCAAGAGATCACTGAAGAAATCAAAGAGGAAATCAAAAAATACCTAGAGACAAATGACAATGAAAACACGATGGTCCAAAACCTATGGGGTGCAGCAAAAGCAGTTCTAAGAGGGAACTTTATAGCTATACAAGCGTACCTCAAGACACAACAAAAATCTCAAGTAAACAATCTAACCTTACACCTAAAGGAACTAGAGAAAGAAGAACAAAAAAAACCCAAAGTTAGCAGAAGGAAAGAAATCATCAGAGCAGAAATAAATGAAATAGAAACAGAAAAAACAATAGCAAGGATCAATAAAACTAAAAGCTGGTTCTTTGAGAAGATAAACAAAATAGATAAACCATTAGCCAGACTCATCAAGGAAAAGAGGGAGAGGACTCAAATCAATAAAATTAGAAATGAAAAAGAAGAAGTTACAACAGACACCGCAGAAATACAAAGCATCCTAAGAGACTACTACAAGCAACTCTATGCCAATAAAATGGACAACCTGGAAGAAATTGGCAAATTCCTAGAAAGGTATAACCTTTCAAGACTGATCCAGGAAGAAATAGAAAATATGAACAGACGAATCACAACTAATGAAATTGAAACTGTGATTAAAAATCTTCCAACAAACAAAAGTCCAGGATCAGATGGCTTCACAGGCAAATTCTATCAAACATTTAGAGAAGAGCTAACACTCATCCTTCTCAAACTCTTCCAAAAAATTGCAGAGGAAGGGACACTCCCAAACTCATTCTATGAGGCCACCATCACCCTGTTATCAAAACCAGACAAAGGTATTCCAAAAAAAGAAAATTACAGACCAATATCACGGATGAATATAGATGCAAAAATCCTCAACAAAATACTAGCAAACAGAATCACACAACACATTAACAGGCTCATACAACATGATAAGGGATAAGGTGGGATTTATCCCAGGGATGCAAGTATTCTTCAATATACATAAATCAGTCAATGTGATACACCGTATTAACAAATTGAAGAATAAAAACCATATGGTCATCTCAATAGATGTAGAAAAAGCTTTTAACAAAACTCAACACCCATTTATGATAAAATTCTCCAGAAAGTGGTCATAAAGGGAACCTACCTCATCATAATAAAGGCCATATACGACAAACCCACAGTAAACATCATTCTCAATGGTGAAAAGCTGAAAGCATTTCCTCTAAGATCAGGAAAAAGACAAGGATGTCCACTCTCCCCACTCTTATTCAACATTGTTTTGGAAGTCCTAGCCATGGCAATCAGAAGAAAAAGAAATAAAAGTAATACAAATTGGAAAAGAAGAAGTAAAACTGTCACTGTTTGCAGATGACATGATACTATACATACAGAATCCTAAGGATGCCTCCAGAAAACTACTAGATCTAAGCAATGAATTTAGTAGTGTTGCAGGATACAAAATTAATGCAGTGAAATCTCTTGCATTCCTATACACTAATGATGAAAAATATGAAAGAGAAACTAAGGAAACACTCCCATTTACCATTGCAACAAAAAGAATAAAATACCTAGGAATAAACTTACCTAGGGAGACAAAAGACCTGTATGCAGAAACTATAAGACACTGGTGAAAGAAATTAAAGATGATACCAACAGATGGAGAGATATACCATGTCCTTGGATTGGAAGAATCAATATTGTGAAAATGACTATTCTACCCAAAGCAATCTACAGATTCAATGCAAGCCCTATGAAATTACCAATGACATTTCTTATGGAAGTAGAACAAAAATCTTAAAATTTGTTTGGAGACACAAGAGACCCCACATAGCCAAAGAAGTCTTGAGGGAAAAAAACGGAGCTAGAGGAATCAGACTCCCTAACTTCAGACTATATTACAAAGCTACAGTAATCAAGACAATATGGTACTGGCACAGAAACAGAAATATTGATCAATGGAACAAGATAGAAAACCCAGAGATAAACCCATGCACCTGTGGTCAACTAATCTATGAGAAAGGAGGCAAGGATATGCAATGGAGAAAAGACCGTCTCTTCAATAAGTGGTGCTAGGAAAACTGGACAGCTACATGTAAAAGATTGAAATTTGAACACTCCCTAACACCATACACAAAAATAAACTCAAAATGGATTGGAGACCTAAATGTAAGACCAGACACTTTAAAACTCTTAGAAGAAAACATAGGAAGAACACTCTTTGACATAAATCACAGCAAGATCTTTTTTGATCCATCTCCTACAGTAATGGACATAAAAACAAAAATAAACAAATGGGACCTAATGAAACTTCAAAGCTTTTGCACAGCAAAGGAAACCATAAACAAGATGAAAAGACAACCCTCAGAATGGGAGAAAATATTTGCAAATGAATCAACGGACAAAGGGTTAATCTCCAAAATATATAAACAGCCCACACAGCTCAATATTAAAAATGTATACAACCCAATCCAAAAATGGGCAGAAGACCTAAATAGACATTTCTCCAAAGAAGACATAGATGGCCAAGAGGCACATGAAAAGCTGCTCAACGTCACTAATTATTAGAGAAATGCAAATCAAAACTACCATGAAGTATCACCTCACACCAGTTAGAATGGGCCTCATCAGAAAATCTACAAACAACAAATGATGGAGAGGGTGTGGAGTAAAGGGAATGCTCTTGCACTGTTGGTGGGAATGTAAATTGATACAGCCACTACAGAGAACAGTATGGAGGTTCCTTAAAAAACTAAAAATTGAATTACCACATCATCCAGCAATCCCTCTACTAGGCCTATACCCAGCGAAAACTCTAATTCAAAAAGACATATGTGCCCCAATGTTCATTGCAGCACTATTTACAATAGCAAGGTCATGGAAGCAACCTACATGCCCATTGACAGATGAACAGATAAAGAAGATGTGGTACATATATACAATAGAATATTACTCAACCATAAAAATGAATGAAATTTGGTCATTTGTAGAGACATGGATGGATCTAGAGAGTGTCATACACAGTGAAGTAAGTCAGAAAGAGAAAAACAAATATCATATGTTAGTGCATATAAGTGGAACCTAGAAAAATGGTACAAATGAACTGGTTTGCAGGGCAGAAATTGAGACACAGATGTAGAAAACAAATGTATGGACACCAAGGTGGGAAAGCGGTGGAGGCTTGGGGTGGTGGTATGTTGAATTGGGCAATTCATTTTGACATGTATACACTGATGTGTATAAAATTGATGACTAATAAGGATCTGCTGTATAAAAAAAAAGAAGAAGAAGAAAGAAACAGAGAGAAAAAATAATGAAAAAATAAACTGAAAAGTGCATCAGTGAGCTGTGAGACTACATCAATCAGCCTAATATACATGTAATTGGAGTCCATAAATGAGAGGAGAGGAAGGGCAGGGCAGAAAACATATTTGAAGAAATAAAGGCTAAATTTTTTCAAAGTTTGATGAAAATTGTAAATCCACAGATCCAAGAAGCTCAATGAACTCTAAGTGCAAGAAACATGAAGAAAATAAGACCAAGGCACATGACAATACACCTGCTCAAAATTAGTGAAAAGGAGAAAATGTTAAAAGGAACTAGAGAAAAAAGACTTTCAGAGGAACAAAGAATGAGAATGCCAACAAATTTCTTACAGACAACAATGCAAGCATGAGATAGTGAAACACATCTTTAAAGAACTGAAAGAAAAAGTTATCAATTTAGTATTCTATACTTAGTAGAAATTTCTTTCACAAATGAGGGTGAAAAGAGTTTTTAATACTGGATTTCATACTTAATATGAAAAAGAATAAAAAAATTTCAATAATATTTAGAGTGATTATATGTCAAAATGATAAAATATTTGGTATATTGGGTTAAATTTATTATTAAAATTAATTTTGTACTTTTAATTTTAATTTATTAATGTAGGCACTAGAAAATACATAATTACATATGTAGCTTTTATTATATTGTATTGGATAACTCTGGTATACCAAATCCACTTATGTTCTTCTCTGGAAAAAAACCATGGTGGTATTGATTGCTATCATTCCCCGATATCTCTTACTTTTTGATTATTCTTTGAAAATGTCTGTGTTGTTTTGGTAAATTCCTCTGTATATTGCCCACAAGCTGGTACAGGACTTTTGGAGCAGATGAGTGATATCACAGCAACTTTTTATGAATTCTGTGCTTCAGTGTGCAAGTGTTAATTATACTCTTTTAAATATATTGGCCATCCTCTTTGATAAATAAGAAATAATCACAATAGAAGTTAACAATCCACAGTCAATCATGGCTATAAATCCCAAGTAGTTTTTTTTTTCCTTCTTGCTCTGAACAGAATATTAAAAGGCCTATTATGTTGGTGTTAGCATTTTCCACAAGCTTCTAGCTTTAGCCTGTATAATGTAATTCTATTAAATCTGTGCTGTTCATATTTGTCCTTAGTTAATAATGCCTCTTCCATCTTTTGGATTTATTCTTGTTTTGTTTACTTTTATGGGGTTTCTAAAAATCTGCTCTCTAAAGACACTATGTACAGTTTATAGAACATTCAAATAGTAAACAAAGGTATATCTGAACTGAAAGGTATGTCTGAGCTCTAAGGGTTACCATGGAGAAATTTCAAGCAGTGCCATTGGCTGACATTCAGTTATTAGCACCTTTAAGTCTAACGTTATCTATTTTTTGTAATTTTATGTTCACTTTATGAAAATTTTTCTCTATAAATAAAGGTGATTAATTTGTTCTTATTTTGGTAAGAGAATCAAAGAATCAAAATATTGATTATCATATTATGTTTCAGTTTTTTTTTGAAAAAATTTTCTTCGCTCTCATTTGTGATTTTGCTACATCAAACTAGAAATTTCTATGTCTAACTAAGTGTTATTTTTTAAGACAATAATCTGGGAAAAAATGAGATTGAGAAAATTTTTTTCAGTATGTTTTCCAATAAATGTATCCAAAACCACTCCTATATATTAGTATACATTTGCAACTGTGTATACCACGAGACAAAAGCTTTTTATTATTTCCTTTACCAGTAAAGTCACCTTCTAAGATTTAGTACTGGACTATATGGTGGATGCTCACATTTCATTGTTGTAACCTCTGGATTGGGAATTTTATTGCCTCTATTATGAATCTGGTGCAGTAGGACCACCATTTGCACAACTGACAGGCTAAAAAGGCCAAATAAAATTCAAACTTTGAGTGTAACCATAGATTTCTTTCTATATATTTAATATGAGGCACAGAGCACAGAGTAGTGCAAGTTTTACACCTGAGTTTTTGTTCCTTTTTTGATGGAGGCTGACAACAGAATTATATTACTTATAGAAAATTACAGGTATCAACTTGATTTTCAAGGAGGAAATAAAGAATGAGGGGAGAGACCAAAAGCCAGCATGGCATAATGTAAAGCAAATTTGGGGCTGGTTTATTATAATATAGGGAAAGCTTTGAAGAGAAACACAGAAGCTAAGTGAAATCTGACAAATGAACACCAGGAAAGGGCTAAGCAAGAGAAAAGCTGGGTGGGATGGGGTCAGATCAAGCTTGGCGTTGGCCCTGAACCTTTCAGCCGTATGAGGAGGTGGAGCTATTTTCCAGTTAGGTGGAAAGAGAGAAAAAGAAAGATGGCCGTGAATTGAAACGAGAGGCAGGTAAGCCATCTCGGTGTTCATTTTCCGTGTAGGACATCTCAGTTTTCTCTGTGACACTGCAATACCAATAATATGCAAGAATGAAAACCTGAAGCATCCATCTCTTGAGGACTATGGCCCATGTATTTTCGTGTGGTTGTGCCCAGAAAAATTGGAAGCTTTTAATTAATTCACAAAATGGTGTGTGCCTCATGAAGAAAGAACACATGGTAGAAAGATGCCAGGCAAGTTGGAGCAGTCCATCAAATATAGGCAGACCTTGGAGATACTGCAAGTTTGCTTCCAGAGCACTCCCAATGAAGCGAACATCACAATAGAGTGAGTCACATGAAATTTTTTTTGTTTCCCCGTGCATTTAAAAAATTATTTCTACACCATACTGTAGTCTATTAAGTGTGCAATAACATTATGTCTAAATAAATAATATACATAACAATTTAAAAATACTTTAGTGCTAAAAAATGTTAATCAGCATCTGAGGTTTCAGTGATTTGAAATCTTTTTGCTGGTGGAAGATCTTTTTTTTTTTTTTAATTAAAAATTTTATTTGTAGTATTAGCTGTTGAATAGGTACTTTTTGCTTTCTAAACATAAAATTACAATTTTGACTATGCTCTTTCAAACTATATATTCTATCATATCATAGGTAGGCTCTTTTCCTGTACCCTTCCTCCCTTGAAGATATCTGTTCTAAGAAGTTTGATATTAAAGTTTATTTTCCCGTTACCTTCAATTGCCATGAATTCACTCTATGATTTCGATTTTTTAAAAAACATCTTTATTGGAGTATAATTGCTTTACAATTGTGTGTTAGTTTCCACTTTATTAAAAAATGAATCTGTTATACATATAAATATGTTCATGTATCTCTTCCCTCTTGCATCTCCCTCCTTCCCACCCTCCTTATCCCACTTGCCTAGGTGGTCAAAAAGCACCGAGCTGATCTCCCTGTGCTATGAGGCTGCTTCCTACTAGCTATGTATTTTACATTTGGTAGTGTATATATGTCCATGCCAATCTCTTGCTTTGTCACAGCTTACCCTTTCCCCTCCCCATATCCTCAAGTCCATGCTCTAGTAGGACTGTGTTCTTATTCCTGCCTTACCGTTATGTTCTCCATGACATTTTTTTTTCTTAAATTCCATATATATGCGTTAGCATACTGTATTTGTCTTTTTCTTTCTGACATACTTCACTCTGTATGACAGACTCTAGGTCCATCCACCTCATTACAAATAGCTCAATTTTGTTTCTTTTTATGGCTGAGTAATATTCCATTGTATATATGTGCCACATCTTCTTTATCCATTCATCCAATGATGGACAGTTAGGTTGCTACCATCTCTGGGCTATTGTAAGAGAGCTGCAATGAACATTTTGGTACATGACTCTTCTTGAATTATGGTTTTCTCAGGGTATATGCCCAGTAGTGGGATTGCTGGGTCATATGGTAGTTCTATTTGTAGTTTTTTAAGGAACCTCCATACTGTTCTCCATAGTGGCTGAACCAATTCACATTCCCACCAGCAGTGCAAGAGTGTTCCCTTTTCTCCACACTCTCCAGCATTTATTGTTTCTAGTTTTGATCATGGCCATTCTGACTGGTGTGAGATGATACCACATTGTAGTTTTGATTTGCATTTCTCTAATGATTAATGATGTTGAGCATTCTTTCATGTGTTTGTTGGCAGTCTGTATATATTCTCTGGAGAAATGTTTATTTAGGTCTTCTGCCCATTTTTGGATTGGGGTGTTTGTTTATTTGTTATTGAGCTGCATGAGGTGCTTGTAAATTTTGGAGATTAACCTTTTGTCTGCTGCTTCATTTGCAAATATTTTCTCCCATTCTGAGGGTTGTCTTTTGGTCTTGTTTATGGTTTCCTTTGCTGTGCAAAAGCTTTGAAGTTTCATTAGGTCCCATTTGTTTACTTTTCTTTTTATTTCCATTTCTCTAGGAGGTGGGTCAAAAAGGATCTTGCTATGACTTATGTCATAGAGTATTCTGCCTATGTTTCCCTGTAAGAGTTTGATAGTTTCTGGCCTTACATTTAGGTCTTTATATATTTTGTGCTTATTTTTTGTATGGTGTTAGGGAGTGATCTAATGTCATACTTTTACATGTACCTGTCCAGTTTTCCCACCAACACTTATTAAAGAGGTTGCCCTTTCTTCACTGTACATTCCTGCCTCCTTTATCAAAGATAAGGTGACCATATGTGAATGGGTTTATCGCTGGGCTTTCTATCCTGTTCCGTTGATCTATATTTCTGTTTTTGTGTCACTACCATATTGTCTTGATTACTGTAGCTTTGTAGCATAGCCTGAAGTCAGGGAGCCTGATTCCTCCAGCTCCATTTTTCGCTCTCAAGATTGCTTTGGCTATTTGGGATCTTTTGTGTTTCCATATAAATTGTGAAATTTTTTGTTTTAGTTCTGTGAAAAATGCCAGTGGTAGTTTGATAGGGATTGCATTGAATCTGTAGATTGCTTTGGGTAATGGAGTCATTTTCACAATGTTGATTCTTCCCATCCAAGAACATGGTATATCTCTCCACCTATTTGTATCATTTTAAATTTCTTTCATCAGTGTCATAATTTTCTGCATACAGGTCTTTTGTCTCCTTAGGTAGGTTTGTTCCTAGATATTTTATTACTTTTGTTGCAATGGTAAATGGGAGTGTTTTCTTGATTTCACTTTCAGATTTTTCATCATTAGTGTATAGGAATGCCAGAGATTCCTGTGCATTAATTTTGTATCCTGCTACTTTAGCAAATTCATTGATTAGTTCTAGTATTTTTCTGGTAGAATCTTTAGGATTCTCTATGTATTGTATCATTTCCTCTGTAAACAGTGACAGTTTTATTTCTTCTTTTCCAATTTGGATTCCTTTGATTTACTTTTCTTCTCTGATTGCTGTGGCTAAAACTTCCCAAACTATGTTGAATAAGAGTGGTGAGAATGGGCAAACTTGTCTTGTTCCTGATCTTATTTGAAATGTTTTCAGTTTTTCACCATTGAGGATGATGTTGGTTGTCGGTTTGTCATATATGGCCTTTATTATGTTGAAGAAACTTCCCTCTATGCCTACTTTCTGGAGAGTTTTTATCATAAATGGGTGTTGAATTTTGTCAAAAGCTTTCTCTGCATCTATTGGGATGGCCATATGGTTTTTCTCCTTCAATTTGTTAATATGGTGTATCACACTGATTTGCGTACATTGGAGAAAACTTGCATTCCTGGAATAAACCCTACTGGATCATGTTGCATTATCCTTTTAATGTGCTGTTGGATTCTTTTTGCTAGTATTTTGTTAAGGATTTTTGCATCTATGTTCATCAGTGATATTGGCCTGTAGTGTTCTTTCTTTTTGACATCCTTGTCTGGTTTTGGTGTCAGGGTGATGGTGAGCTCATAGAAGGAGTTTGGGAGTATTCCTCCCTCTGCTATATTTTGGAAGAGTTTTAGAAGGATAGGTGTTAGCGCTTCTCTAATTGTTTGATAGAATTCGCCTGTGAAGGCATCTGGTCCTGGGCTTTTGTTTGTTGGAAGGTTTTTAATCACAGTTTCAATTTCAGTGCTTGTGATTGGTCTGTTCATATTTTCTATTTCTTCCTGATTCTGTCTTGGCAGGTTGTGCATTTCTAAGAATTTGTCCATTTCTTCCAGATTGTCCATTTTAATGGCATAGAGTTGCTTGTAGTAATCTCTCATGATCTTTTGTATTTCTGCAGTGTCAGTTGTTACTTCTCCTTTTTCATTTCTAATTCTATTGATTTGAGTCTTCTCCCATTTTTTCTTGATGAGTCTGGCTAATGGTTTATCAATTTTGCTTATCTTCTCAAAGAACCAGCTTTTAGTTTTATTGATCTTTGCTGTCATTTCCTTCATTTCTTTTTCATTTATTTCTGAGATGATATTTATGATTTCTTTCCTTCTGCTAACTTTGGGGGTTTTTTTGTTCTTTTTTCTCTAATTGCTTTACGAGCAAGGTTAGGTTGTTTATTCGACATGTTTCCTGTTTCTTAAGGTAGGATTGTATTGCTATAAACTTCCCTATTAGAACAGCTTTTGCTGCATTCCATAGGTTTTGGGTCATCGTGTCTCCATTGTCATTTGTTTCTAAGTATTTTTTTACTTCCTCTTTGATTTCTTCAGTGATCACTTCGTTATTAAGTAGTGCATTGTTTAGCCTCCATGTGTTTGTAATTTTTACAGATTTTTTCCTGTAATTGATATCTAGTCTCACAGCATTGTAGTCAGAAAAAATACTTGATACAATTTCAATTTTCTTAAATTTACCAAGGCTTGGTTTGTGACGCAAGATATTATCTATCCTTGAGAATGTTCCATGAGCACTTGAGAAAAATGTGTATTCTGTTGTTTTTGGATGGAATGTCCTATAAATATCAATTAAGTTCATCTTGTTTAATGTATCATTTAAAGCTTGTGTTTCCTTATTTATTTTCATCTTGGATGATCTGTCCATTGGTGAAAGTGAGGTGTTAAAGTCCCCTATTATGAATGTGTTACTGTCTATTTCCCCTTTTATGGATGTTAGTATTTGCCTTATGTACTGAGGTGCTCCTATGTTGGGTGCATAAATATTTCCAATTGTTATATATTCTTCTTGGTTCGATCCCTTGATCATTATATAGTTTCCTTCTTTGTCTCCTCTAACAGTCTTTATTTTAAAGTTTATTTTGTCTGATATGAGAATTGCTACTCCATCTTTCTTTTGGTTTCCATTTGCATGGAATGTGTTTTTCCATCCCCTCACTTTCAGTCTGTATGTGTCTCTAGGTCTGAAGTGGGTCTCTTGTAGCCAGCATATATATGGGTCTTCTTTTTGTATCCATGCAGCCAGTCTGTGTCTTTTGGTGGGAGAATTTAATCCATTTACATTTAAGGTAATTATCGATATGTATCTCCCTATTCCCATTTTCTTAATTGTTTTGGATTTGTTATTGTAGGTCATTTCTTTCTCTTGTGGTTCTTGCCTAGAGAGATCCTTTAGCATTTGTTGTAAAGTTGGTTTGGTGGTGCTGAACTCTCTCAGCTTTTGCTTGTCTGTAAAGGTTTTAATTTCTCTATCAAATCTGAATGAGATCCTTGTTGGGGAGAGTAAACTATGTTGTAGGTTTTTCTCCTTCATCACTTTAAATATGTCCTGCCAGTCCCTTTTGGCTTACAGAGTTTCTGCTGAAAAATAAGCTGTTAACCTTATGGAGATTCCATTGTGTGTTATTTGTTGTTTTTCCCTTGTTGCTTTTAATATGCTTTCTTTGTATTTAATTTTTGACAGTTTGATTAATATGTGTCTTGGCGTGTTTCTCCTTGGATTTATCCTGTATGGGACTCTCTGTGCTTCCTGGACTTGATTAACTATTTCCTTTCCCATATTAGAGAAATTTTCAACTATAATCTCTTCAAATATTTTCTCGGTCCCTTTCTTTTTCGCTTCTTCTTCTGGAACCCCTATAATTCGAATGTTGATGCGTTTAATGTTGTCCCAGAGGTCTCTGAGACTGTCCTCAGTTCTTTTCATTCTTTTTTATTTATTCTGCTCTGCAGTATTTATTTCCAGTATTTTATCTTCCATGTCATTATCCATTCTTCTGCCTCAGTTATTCTGCCCTTGATCCCTTCTAGAGTATTTTTAATTTCATTTATTGTGTTGTTCATCTTTGCTTGTTTCATCTTTAGTTCTTTTAGGTCCTTGTTAAATGTTTCTTACATTTTCTCTATACTATTTCCAGGATTTTGGATCATCTTTACTATCATTATTCTGAATTCCTTTTCAGGTAGACTGCCTATTTCCTCTTCATTTGTTAGGTCTGCTTTGTTTTTACCTTCCTCGTTCATCTGCTGTGTGTTTTTCTGTCTTCTCATTTTGCTTATCTTACTGTGTTTGGGGTCTCCTTTTTGCAGGCTGCAGGCTCGTAGTTCCTGTTGTTTTTGGTGTCTGTCCCCAGTGGTTAAAGTTGGTTCAGTGGGTTGTATAGGCTTCTTGGTGGAGGGGACTAGTGCCTGTGTTCTGGTGGATGAGGCTGGATCTTGTCTTTCTGGTGGGCAGGTCCACGTCTGGTGGTGTGTTTTGGGGTGTCTGTGGACTTATTATGATTTTAGGCAGCCTCTCTGCTAATGCATGGTTTTGTGTTTCTGTCTTGCTAGTTGTTTGGCATAGGGTGTCCAGCACTGTAGCTTGCTGGTCATTGAGTGAAGCTGGGTGTTGGTATTGAGATGGAGATCTCTGGGAGGTTTTTGCCATTTGATATTACATAGAGCTGGGAGGTCTTTTTTGGATCAGTGTCCTGAAGTTGGCTCTCCCACCTCAGAGGAACAGCACTGACTCCTGGCTGCAGCACCAAGAGCCTTTCATCCACCTGGCTCAGAATAAAAGGGAGAAAAAGTAGAAAGAAGGAAAGAGGATAAAAGAAAATAAAATAAAGTGAGGTAAAATAAAATATAGTTATTAAAATAATTTTTTTTAAGTAAAAAAAAAAGGACCCATAGAACCCTAGGACAAATGGTGAAAGCAAAGCTATACAGACAAAATCTCACATGGCAGCATACACATACACACTCAAAAGAAGAGGCAAAAGGGAAAAAATAATAAATCTTGCTCTCAAAGTCCACCTCATCAATTTGGGATGATTCATTGTCTATTCAGGTATTCCACAGATGCAGGGTACATCAAGTTGATTGTGGAGCTTTAATCCGCTGCTTCTGAGCCTGCTGGGAGGGATTTCCCTTTCTCTTTTTTGTTCGCACAGCTCCCGGGGTTCAGCTTTGGATTTGGTCCCACCTCTGCGTGTAGGTCACCGGAGGGCTTCTGTTATTCACTCAGACAGGACGGGGTTAAAGGAGCCGCTGATTCGAGGATCTGGCTCACTCAGGCCGGTGGGAGGGAGGGTTACGGAGTCCGGGGCGAGCCTGTGGCGGCAGAGGCCAGCATGACATTGCACCAGCCTGAGGCATGCCATGCATTGTACCGGGGTATGTTTTTCCTGGGTCCCGGGACCCTGGCAGTGGCGGGCTGCACAGACTCCCTGGAAGGGAGGTGTGGAGATTGACCTGTGCTCACACACAGGCTTCTTGGTGGAGGCAGCAGCAGACTTAGCATCTCATGCCCATCTCTGTGGTCCGTGCTGTTAGCTGTGGCTCGCGCCTGTCTCTGGAGCTCCTTTAAGCAGCGCTCTTAATCCCCTCTCCTCGCATACCGGGAAACAAAGAGCAAAGAAAAAGTCTCTTGCCTCTTCGGCAGGTCCAGACTTTTCCCCGGAGTCTCTCCTGGCTAGCCATGGTGCACTAACCCCTTCAGGCTGTGTTCATGCCGCCCTTTCTCTCCCTGCGCTCCGACCGAAGCCCAGCCTCAGCTCCCAGCCCCGCTCTCACTGTCGGGTGGGCAGACAAGCCTCTCAGGCTGGTGAGTGCCGGTCGGCACTGATCCTCTGTACGGATATCTCTCCACTTTGTCCTCTGCACCACTGTTGCTGCGCTCTCCGCTGCGGCCCCGAAGCTTCGCCACTCCACCACCCGCAGTCTCTGCCCGTGAAGGGGCTTCTAGTGTGTGGAAACCTTTCCTCCTTCACGGCTTCCTCTCACTGGTGCATGTCCCGTCCCTATCCTTTTGTCTCTGTTTATTCTTTTTTCTTTTGCCCTACCCAGGTACGTGGGGAGTTTCTTGCCTTTTGGGAGGTCTGAGGTCTTCTGTCAGCATTCAGTAGGTGTTCTGTAGGAGTTGTTCCACGTGTAGATGTATTTCTGATGTATCTGTGGGGAGGAAGGTGATCTCCACGTCTTACTCTTCCACCATCTTCCCCTAGATCCTCCCGGTGGAACATCTTGCCTCAATGATCAGAGTGGTGATTGCTGAAGGGTGGGGTGCCTGTGGCAATTTCTTAAAATAAGACAACAATAACATTTGCCACATCAATTGACTCTTCCTTTCATGAATGATTCTCTGTAGTGTGCAATGCTATTTGATAGCATTTTACCCACAACAGAACTTATTTCAAAATTGAAGTCAATCCTTTCAAACACTGCAGCTGCTTTATCAACTTAGTTTACATAATATTCTAAATCTTTTTATTTATTTATTTTTTGTCATTTCAACAGTCTTCACAGCGTCTTCACCCGGAGTAGATTCTATCTCCAGAAGCCACTTTTATTTCTCATCCATAAGAAGCAACTCCTCATTCATGAAATTTTTATCATGAGATTGCAGCAATTCTGTCCCATCTTCAGGTTCCCCTTCCAATTCTAGTCCTCCTTCTATTTCTACCAAACCTGTAGTTACTTCCTCCATTTATGTCTTGAACCCCTCAAAGTCATCCATGAGAGTTGGACTCAACTTCATCCAAACTCCTGTTAACATTAATATTTTGACCTTATCCCATGAATCACATATGTTCTTAATGGCATCTAGAATGGTGAATCCTTTCCAGAAGGTTTTCAATTTACTTTGCCCAAATCCATTAGATGAATCACTATCTTTGGCATCTATAGCCTTATGAAATGCAATTCTTAAATAACAAGACTTGAATGGCAAATTTTTTTCTTAATCCATGGGCTGCAGAATGGATGTTTTGCTAACAGGCATGAAAACAACATGAATCTCATTGTACATTCCCATCAGAGCTCTTGGGTGATGAGGTAGATTGTCAATGAAGAGTAATATTTTGAAAGGAATCTTTTTTTCTGAGCAATGGGTCTCAACAGTGAGCTTAAAATATCCAGTAAATCATGTTGTAAACAGATGTGCTGTCACTCAGGCTTTGTTGTTGCATTTATAGAGCACAGGCAGAGTAGACTTAGCATAGTTCTTTAGGACCTTAGGATTTTTTGAATGGTAAATGAGCATTGGCTTCAACTTAAAGTCACCAGCTGCATTAGACCCTACTAAAAGAGTCAGCCTGTCCTTTGAAGTTTTTGAAGCCAGGCACTGACTTCTCTCTAGCTATGAAAGTCCTAAATAGCAACTTCTTCCAATAGAAGCTATTTCATCTACATTAAAAATCTGTTGTGAAGTGTAACCACCTTCATTAATTATCTTAACTAGATGTTCTTAATAACTTGCTGCTGCTTTTACATCAGCACTTACTGCTTCACCATGCACTTTTATGTTATAAGGATGGTTTCTTTCTGTAAACCTCATGAACCAAATTCTGCTAGCTTCAAGCTTTTTTTTCTGAAGCTTCCTCACTTCTCTCAGCCTTAATAGAATTGAAGAAAGTCAAGGTCTTGCTCTAGATTAGGCTTTGGCTTAAGGGAATGGTGTAACTGGTTTGATCTTCTATCCAGACCCCCAAAACTTTCTCCATAATGCCATAAGTCTGTTTCACTTTCTTATCATTTGTGTGTTGACTGGGTAGCACTTTTAATTTCCTTCAAGAGCTTTTCCTTTGCATACACAACTTGACTAAACATTTGGTGCAAGAGGCAGAGCTTTCAGCCTGTCTTGGCTTTCAACTTGCCTTCCTCACTAAGGCTAATCATTTCTAGCTTTTGATTTAACATGAGAGTGGTATGATTCTTCCTTTGACTTGAACACTTAGAGGTCACTGTAGGGTTATTAACTGGCCTAATTTCAAAATTGTTGTGTCTTAGGGAATAGGGAGGCCCAGGAGAGGGAGAGAGGGAATAGCTGGTCAGTGGAACAGTCAGAACAAATACTTTTATTGACTAATTTTGCCATCTTATATGGGTGCAGTTCATGGTACCCAAAACAATTATAATAGTAACATCAAAGATCATTAATCACAGATCAGCATAAGTATAATAATAATGAAAAATTTGACATATTGTAAGAATTACCAAAATGTACACAGACACAAAGTAAGCAAATGCTATTGGAAAAATGCAGCCGATAGACTTGCTCAATGCAGGGTTGCCACAAATCTTCAATTTGTAAAAAACACAGTATCTACAAAGTTCAATAAAACAAGATATGCCTGTACCAGAGTTTAGCTATTTGTCAATAAAGAAATGTGCGGTCTAATAAAATTCTTTGATGAACATATTCATATTCTTAACATAGCTTGTTTAGTTCCTGTTATGTAATGGAGATTTATTACAATATTTTCTATTATACTAACTACAACTCTGTGGGCTGTGGATATTTATCTCCATATAACAGATAAGAAAACTGAAGAACAAAGAGACAAAGTGACCATCTTGAGGCATACAGCTGTCATGTGACAAAACAAGTTTGAGCTCATGTTTCTGACTCAAAATAAATCTACATGTTGATGTTTTAGATCTGAAACCTACATGTTGTAAACGTGTTTTCTTAAAACATTTTGTAAACATTTTATTTTTTTAAGGTTGTATTCATTTATTTCATTTTCTTTTTGGCCCTCTTTCAGTATTTTGTAAAACTCTTGTTGAAAATGTAAGGACCTCAGTTATAATAAGAGGATTCCATGGTTTTGTCTAGGAGAAAAATCTAAAGCAGCTGTTTTAAAGTTGGAATTGCACACTTCTGGGAGCTTGGTGTGGTGGTGACATCACTGGGAATTAAAGTCAGAGACTCTCAAAGGGAAGGTTACCCTCAGTGGGATGATGTCAATGAGCTATATTCTTAAATTTTTTATATTTGGAAATAATTTAAAACCTACAAAAAGTTGCAAAAAATGGTAAAGAACACCCTATGTTCTTTATGCAGATTCATCTATTATTAATATTTTGTTCCATTTGCTTTCTCTATATGCAAATACATGTTATGTTTTTTCTTGAACATTTGAAAATAAGTTGTGTACATCATGGCTCTTAATCTTAAACAAGTCTATGTGTATTTCCTAAGAAAAAGAATGGTTTCTTACATATCAATAGTTTGGCCACCAACTTCAGTAAATTTAACGTTAAAATATAATTTTATAATCTATTTTCTATATTTCACTTTTGTCAATTTACCTGCCCAGGAATGTTCTTTTCAGCGTCGTTTTCCCTCCAGTACAGGATGCAGCCTAGAACATATGTTGTATTTACTTACTGTGCCTCCTTTAATCTGGAACAGTTCCCCAGCTTTGCTTTGTCTTATAAGACATTAATATTTTTGAAGAACACAATCAATGGTCCATTTTCTTATAATCCTTTCTTTTCATGTAGAAATTCTCTTTTCAGAGCTTATCTTTGCTTAAACTTTAAGCAAAGATAAACAAGTTGTAACAAGGTAAGCATACTGGAAAGTGTGCTTGGATAAAACAAGACATAGCTTAAATAAAGCATCTAGTTTACACTTAGAAGATTTCATAAGCTATGTATGTCTTGAACTAAATGTAACCCACACCTTTCCCACCATACTAACACAAGATAGTCAAATAAAACATTCACCAGACATTTAAAGCATAGGAGATAGAAATTTAAACACTGATGGCGCTATAGAGAAAGTACCGTAAGGGAATGATGAAAGAAAGATTAAAAGTAATAAAAAGCAAAGCTTACCACTTGTACCTTTTGCATAATGACTTAACTAGTAACAATTTAACAAAGAGAACTTAAGCTAAACTACCCGAAACCAGACAAGCTACTTATGAACAGTTACTAGAACAAACTCATCTATGTGCCAAAATAATGAGAAGATTTATAAGTAGAGGTGACAAGCCTAACGAGCCTGATGATAGCTGGCTGTCCAGGAAAAGAATTTCAGTTCAACATTAAATGATACTAAAAACCATAATAAGCTTCAACGTATATTTAAACGTTAGTCTAAAAAGGTACAGCTTTTTAGAAATGGATATAACCTTGACTAGAGAGTAAAAACAAACGACACCATAGCTGGCCTAAAAGCAGCCACCAATTAAGAAAGCATTCAAGCTCAACAACAAAACACATTTCAATTCCAATATTAAGTAAATCAACTCCTAGCATTATTACTGGACTAATCTATAAGACTATAGAAGTAATACTGTTAACATGAGTAACAAGAAATATTTCTCCTTGCACAAGCTTACATCAGCAACTAATATTATACTGATAATTAACAGTAAATAAATATAATCCAACACTAAACTATTTATTAAAAACACTGTTAACCCAACACAGGCGTGCACCTAAGGAAAGATTAAAAAAAGTAAAAGGAACTCGGCAAACACAAATCCAGCCTGTTTACCAAAAACACCACCTCTAACATCACTAGTGTTAGAGGCACCCCCTGCCCAGTGACAATCGTTAAACGGCTGTGGTATCCTGACCGAGCAAAGGTAGCATAATCATTTGTTCTCTAAATAAGGACTTGTATGAATGGCCACATGAGGGTTTTACTGTCTCTTACTTTTAATCAGTGAAATTGACCTCCCCATGAAAAGGGGGAGGATAACAAAATAAGATGAGAAGACCCTATGGAGCTTCAATTAATGAACCCCCAAACCATAATCTTGAACCGCCAAGGAACAACAAAATTTCACATGGGTTGACAATTTCGGTTGGGATGACCTCGGAGCACAAAAAACCCTCCAAGTGATTAAAGCCTAGACCTACTAGCCAAAGCATAGTATTACTTATTGATCCAAAAAATTGATCAACGGAAGAAGTTACCCTAGGGTTAACTACACAATCCTATTCTAGAGTCCATATCGACAATAGGGTTTATGACCTCGATGTTGGATCAGGACATCCTAATGGTGTAACCGCTGTTAAGTGTTCGTTTGTTCAACGATTAAAGTTCTATGTGATCTGAGTTCAGACCGGAGCAATCCAGGTCGATTTCTATTTATCACGCATTTCTCCCAGCACGAAAGGACAAGAGAAATAAGGCCCACTCTAAATAAGTGCCTTCAAAATAATTAATGATCTAATCTCAACTTAATAAGCAAGCACAAACTAATTACCCAAGACCAGGGTTTTATTGGGGTGGCAGAACCCGGTAATTGCATAAGACTTAAACCTTTATACTCAGAGGTTCAAACCCTCTCCCCAGCAAAATGTTTATAATTAACATTTTAATGCTCATCATCCCTATCCTCCTAGCTGTAGCATTCCTGACACTGGTGGAACATAAAATCCTAGGCTACATGCAACTCCAAAAAGGGCCAAACATTGTAGGCCCCTATGGCCTACTCCAACCCTTTGCCGATGCAATCAAGCTATTCACTAAGGAGCCCCTATGACCAGCCACATCTTCCACCTCCATATTCATTATCGCACCTATCTTAGCCCTAACCCTAGCCCTCACAATATGAATCCCTCTACCCATACCATACCCCCTCATCAACATAAACCTAGGAGTATTATTCATATTAGCAATATGAAGCCTAGCTGTATACTCCATTCTATGATCTGGCTGAGCCTCCAACTCAAAATACGCATTAATTGGAGCCCTACGAGCAGTAGCACAAACAATCTCATATGAAGTAACATTAGCAATCATCCTCTTATCAGTACTATTAATGATTGGAAGCTTTACCCTATTAACCCTGACCACAACACAAGAACAACTATGACTAATCTCCCCATCATGACCACTGGCTATAATATGATTCATCTCTACCCTAGCAGAAATCAACCGAGCCCCTTTTGATTTAACAGAAAGAGAATCTGAACTCTATCTGGCTTCAATGTAGAATACGCAGCAGGCCCCTTTGCCATATTCTTCTTAGCAGAATACACCAACATCATTATAATAAATATATTCACAACAATTCTGTTCCTAGGAGCATTCCACAGCCCCTACACACCAGAACTGTACACAACTAACCTCATTGTTAAAACACTACTACTAACAACATCTTTCCTATGGATTCGAGCATCCCACCCTTGATTTCGATATGACCAACTAATACACTTACTCTGAAAAAACTTCCTACCTCTAACACTAGCCCTATGTATATGGCATGTGTCACTACCCATCATAACAGCAAGTATCCCTCCACAAACATAAGAAATATGTCTGATAAAAGAGTAACTTTTATAGAGTAAATAATAGAGGTTTAAACCCTCTTATTCTAGAATCATAGGAATTGAACCTACCCTTAAGAATTCAAAGTTCTTCGTGCTACCACATTACACTACATTCTACAGTAAGGTCAGCTAAACAAGCTATCAGGCCCATACCCCGAAAATGTTGGTTTATAACCTTCCCATAGTAATAAATCCCATTATCTTTATTATTATCCTAACAACTGTCATTTTAGGAACTACAGTGGTAATTACAAGCTGTCACTGATTACTAGCCTGAATTGGATTTGAAATAAATATAATAGCCATCATCCCGATCATAATAAAAACTTTAATCCACGAGCTATAGAAGCCTCCACTAAATATTTTCTAACACAGGCCACCGCATCCATATTACTTATAATAGCAGTCATCATTAACCTATTGCATTCCAGCCAATGAACCATCACAAACCTATTCAACCCAACAGCATCCATAATAATAACAATAGCACTAGCTATTAAACTAGGACTATCCCCCTTTCAGTTTTGAGTGAATGAAGTAACACAAGGCATCCCTTTAACAGCAGGCTTAATTCTACTAACATGACAAAAGCTTGTACCCCTGTCAATCCTATATCAAATTTCACCAACAATCAATCTAAATCTAATATTAGCCCTATCCATACTTTCTATCTTAGTCAGAGGTTGAAGTGGATTAAACCAGACACAACTCCGAAAAATAATGGCTTATTCATCAATTGCCCACATGGGATGAATAACAGCCATCTTACTGTATAACCCAACCATAACCATCCTAAACCTACTAATCTATATCATAACAACCTTCACTACATTCATACTATTTACTCGAAGCTCAACTACCACCACATTATCACTATCACACACACGAAACAAAACATCTGTCACCACAACCCTTACCATACTCACTCTACTCTCAGTAGGGGGACTCCTACCACTGTCAGGATTCATGCTTAAGTGAATGATCATTCAAGAGATAACAAAAAATAATACCAGTATTCTACTCACACTCATGGCCATCACAGCACTACTCAACTTATTCTTCTACATACGGCTCACATATTCCACAGCACTAACTTCATTCCCCTCTACAAACAACATGAAGATAAAGTGATAATTCAACTCCACAAAACAAATAACCCTTTTACCAACCATAATCATAATATCCACAATACTTCTACCTCTCACACCAATACTGTCAATCCTAGAATAGGAGTTCAGACTAAACCAGACCAAGGGTCTTCAAAGCCCTGAGCAAGTACAATTTACTTAATTCCTGCCCAATAAGGACTGAAAGACTATATCTTACATCAGTTGAATGCAAATCAAACACTTTAATAAGCTAAATCCTCACTAGATTGGAGGGATACATTTCCCATGAACTTTTAGTTAACAGCTAAATACCCTAATCAACTGGCTTCAATCTACTTCTCCTGCCGCGAGCGAGAGAAGTCCTGGCAGGGTTGAAGCTGCTTCCTTGAATTTGCAATTCAAAATGATCATTCACCACAGGACTTGGTAAAAAGAGGGCTCAACCTCTCAACCTCTGTCTTTAGATTTACAGTCTAATACCTTCTCGGCCATTTTACCTATGTTCATAAATCGCTGATTATTCTCCACCAACCACAAAGACGTTGGCACCTTATACTTACAATTTGGCGCATGAGCCTGAATGGTGGGCACTGGCCTAAGCTTATTAATTCACGCTGAAATAGGCCAACCCGGCATACTGCTCGGATACACCCAAATTTACAATGTGGTAGTAACAGCCCACGCATTTGTAATAATCTTCTTTATAGTCATACCCATTATAATTGGCGGGTTTGGAAACTGGTTCGTGCCCCTAATAATTGGGGCACCCGATATAACTTTCCCCCGTATAAACAATATAAGTTTCTGACTGCTCCCTCCTTCTTTCTTATTACTACTAGCATCATCAATAGTTGAGGCCTGTGCAGGCACAGGCTGAACTGTGTATACACCCTTAGCCAGAAACTTAGCACATGCAGGAGCTTCAGTTGACTTTACTATTTTCTCTCTACATTTAGCTGGTGTATCCTCAATTCTCGGGGCCATTAATTTTATCACTACTATTATCAACATAAAACCACCCGCTATAACCCAATACCAAACACCACTATTTGTATGGTCAGTCCTCATCACAGCGGTATTACTTCTATTATCCTTACTTGTCCTAGCAGCTGGAATTACCATACTATTAACCGATCGAAACCTGAATACAACTTTCTTTGACCCTGCAGGAGGAGGAGACCCAGTCCTATATCAACACTTATTTTGATTCTTTGGACATCCCGAAGTATACATTTTAATCCTACCTGGGATGATCTCATACATTGTAACTTACTACTTGGGGGGGAAAAAAAAAACCTCTCGGATATATGGGTATGGTATGAGCTATAATACCAATTGGGTTCTAAGGTTTTATTGTATGGGCCCATCATATATTCACAGTAGGTACGGGCGTTGATACGCAAGCATACTTTACATCAGACACTATAACTACTGCTATCCCTACAGGGGTAAAAGTATTTAGCTGATTGGCAACACTCCATGAGGCAATATCAAATGATCACCGGCCCTGATGTGAGCCTTGGGTTTCATCTTCCTTTCCACAGTCGGCAGACTGACAGGTAATGTCCTAGCTAATTTGTCATTAGACATTGTCCTTCATGATACCTACTATGTAGTCACACACTTTCACTATGTGCACTCAATGGGAGCTGTTTTCGCTATCATAGGAGGGTTTGTACACTGATTTCCACTACTCTCAGGATATACACTCAACTCAACATGAGCAAAAATTCACTTTGTGATCATATTCGTGGGTATCAATATAACTTTCTTCCCACAACATTTCCTAGGCTTATCTGGCATACCTCAACAATACTCTGACTATCCAGATGCCTATACAACTTGGAATACTATCTCATCAATAGGCTCATTCATTTCATTAACAGTGGTTATACTGGTAGTCTTCATTATCTGAGAAGCATTCACATCCAAACGAGAAGTATTAGCAGTAGACCTTACTACCACAAATTTAGAGTGACTAAGAATGTCCTCCACCATATCACACTTTTGAAGAACCAACCTACATTAATCTAAAATAGTCAAGAAATGAAGGAATTGAACCCTCTCCTATCAGTTTCAAGCCAACATCATAGCCACTATGTCTTTCTTCATGAACGAGATATTAGTAAAACTTTATATAACTTTGTCAAAGTTAAGTTACAGTTGAAAATCTTGTATATCTCCATAGCATATCCCTTCCAACTAGGCTTTCAAGATGCAACATCACCCATCATAGAAGAACTACTACATTTTCATGACCACACACTAATAATTGTTTTCCTAATTAGCTCCCTAGTCCTCTATATCATTACACTAATACTTACAAGTTAACACATACCAACACAATAGATGCCCAAGAGGTGGAGACTATTTGAACTATTCTCCCAGCCATTATCTTAATCTTAATTGCCCTGCCATCATTATGAATTCTTTTTGTATTTTGAATTCTTTATATGATAGATGAAATCAACAGCCCGTCTCTTACTGTGAAAACTATAGGCCACCAATGATACTGAAGCTATGAGTACACTGACTATGAAGACCTGAACTTTGATTCCTATATAATCCCAACACCAGACCTAGGAGAACTGTGACTACTAGGAGTAGATAAATGAGTAAGTTTACCTATAGAGATAACAATCCAAATACTAATCTCCTCCGAAGATGCACTACACTCATGAGCCATACCCTCCTTGGGCCTAAAGACAGACGCAATCCCAGGGCACCTAAATCAAACAACTCTAATATCAGCACAACCAGGCTTGTTCTAAGGACAGTGTTCAGAGATCTGTAGCTCAAATCACAGCTTCATGCCAATTGTTCTTGAGCTAGTACCCCGAAAATACTTTGAGAAATGATCTGTGTCTATGCTATAAACTCATTAGGAAGCTAAATTAGCGTTAGCCTTTTAAGTTAAAGATTGAGAGCCAAAGCTTTCCTTGATGACATGCCATGACTAGATATATCAACATGATTTGTTACTATTTCATCTATATTTCTAACACTATTTATTATATCTCAACTAAAAATCTCAAAGCACATCTACTACCCCAACCCAAAATCAACACTCACTAAAATACAAAAACAATATGCCCCTTGAGAAACAGTATGAACGAAAATCTATTTACCCCTTTCATAACCTCAGTAATAATAGGCATCCCTGTTGTCATCCTGATCGTTATATTCCCAAGCATTCTATTCCCAACATCAAAATGACTAATTAATAATTGCATAATCTCCCTTCAACAGTGATTAATTCAACTCACATCAAAACAACTAATAGGTATTCATAACCACAGAGGACAAACCTGATCACTAACACTTATATCGTTCATTCTATTTATTGGCTCAACCAATCTCCTCGGACTATTTCTCCACTCATTTACACCCACCACACAGCTCTCAATAAATGTAGGAATGGCTATCCCTCTATGAGCCGGTGCCGTCATTACAGGCCTCTGTAATTAAACAAAAGCATCTCTAGGCCATTTCTTACCACAAGGCACACCCACTTTCCTCATCCCTATGCTAGTAATTATCGAAACTATTAGCCTATTCATCCAGCCAGTAGCACTGGCCATACGACTAACAGCCAACATTATGGCAGGCCACTTACTAATACATCTAATTGGGGAGACAACCCTTGTTCTAGTAAGCACCAGCACATTCACAGCTCTCATTACATTTATCATTCTCGCCCTACTCACTATCCTCGAATTTGCTGTCGCTATAATTCAAGCCTATGTGTTTACCCTCTTAGTAAGCTTATACCTGCATGACAACACATAGTGACCCACCAAACCCACACATATCACATAGTAAATCCTAGTCCTTGACCCCTCACAGGAGCTCTTTCAGCACTTCTCATCACATCAGGCCTAATCATATGATTCCACTTCAACTCAATAGTTCTACTAATACTGGGCTTATTAACTAATATTCTAACAATATATCAATGATGATGAGACATCTTTCGAGAAAGCACTTTCCAAGGCCACCACACACCAACCATCCAAAAGGGAATTTGATACAGAATAATCTTATTTATCGTATCAGAAGTCCTATTTTTTACTGGCTTTTTTGAGTCTTCTACCACTCAAGCCTTGACCCCCACTCCTGAAGTAGGCGTGTGCTGACCACCAACAGGCATTCACCCCTCAAACCCCTTAGAAGTACCACTCCTCAACACTTCTGTGCTATTAGCCTCTGGCGTATCCATTACCTGAGCCCATGATAGCCTTATAGAAGGAAATCGCAAACATACTCCAAGCCCTTTTCATTACAATTGCTCTCGGTATTTATTTTACACTACTACAAGCATCAGAGTATTATGAAGCCCCTTTTACAATCTCAGATGGAGTCTATGGATCAACTTTCTTCATAGCCACAGGATTTCATGGACTGCATGTAATTATTGGATCTACCTTTCTTATTGTTAGTTTCCTATGTCAACTAAAATTCCACTTCACATCCAGCCACCACTTCGACTTCGAAGCTACTGCTTGATACTGACCTTTTGTCGATGTTGTATGACTATTTCTTTACATATCTATTTATTGATGAGGCTCATAGTTCTTTTTTTATTAATTAGTACAACTGACTTCCAATCAGCTAGTTTAGGTACACCCTGAAAAAGAACAATAAATCTAATACTGACCTTATTAACAAACACAATACAAGCCTCATTACTCATACTTACCACCTTCTGACTTCCTCAACTAAACATCTATGCAGAAAAGACAAGCCCCTACGAGTGCGGATTTGACCCTATAGGATCTGCCTGCTTACACTTTTCTATAAAATTTTTCCTAGTATCAATCACCTTCCTTCTTTTTGACCTAGAAATTGCCCTCCTACTACTCCTTCCCTGAGCAACGCAAACAAACAACCTAAAAATGATACTTATCATAGCCTTATTTTTAATTTCATTATTAGCGATCAGCCTGTCCTATGAATGAACTCAAAAGGGGTTGGAGTGAGCTGAATATGGTATTTAATTTAAAATAAAACAAGTGATTTCGACCCATTAGATTATGGTTAAATTCATAACTACCAAGTGTCCCTAGTACATCTAAACATTATCATGGCTTTCACTATATCTCTTATAAGTTTACTGATATACTGGTCCCACCTAATATCCTCACTACTTTGCTTAGAGGGCATGATGTTATCACTATTTATCCTAGCAGCCCTGACAATCTTAAACTCACATTTCACCTTAGCCAGCATAATACCAATCATCCTACTGGTATTTGCAGCCTGCGAAGCAGCTCTTGGATTAGCCCTATTAGTAATAGTATCAAACACATATGGGACCAATTACATACAAAACCTCAAAACCTTCTCCAATGCTAAAATTTATTATTCCCACAATCATACTAATACCTCTAACTTGACTATCAGCAAACAACATAATCTGAATTAACTCCACAACCCACAGCCTATTAATTAGCCTTACAAGCCTACTTCTTCTTAACCAATTCAGCGACAAGAACCTCAACTACTCATTAACATTCTTCTCGGATTCCCTCTCCACATCATTACTAATCCTAACAATATGACTCCTCCCCTTAATATTAATAGCTAGCCAATCCCACTTACTCAAAGAACCACTAATCTGAAAAAATTTTTACATCACAATATTAATCATGTTGCAAATACTTCTACTCATAACATTCACTGCCACAGAGCTAATCCTATTTTACATTATATTTGAAGCCACACTAGTCCCTACCCTTATTACCATTATCCGCTGGGATAACCAAACAGAACGACTTAATGCAGGACTCTACTTTCTATTCTACACGTTAGCTGGGTCACTTCCATTACTAGTGGCATTAACATATATACAGAACATCGTGGGCTCCCTAAATTTCCTAGTACTTCAATATTGAACCCAACCAGTATCCAACTCTGGGTCCAACGTCTTTATATGATTGGCCTGCATGATAGCTTTTATAGTAAAAATGTCCCTCTACAGCCTCCACCTTTGACTACCCAAAGCACACGTAGAAGCTCCCATCACAGGCTCCATAGTCCTTGCAGCTGTACTAAAACTCGGGTGCTACGGCATGCTATGGATCACGTCAATACTTAATCCCCTAACAGAGTATATAGCATACCCTTTCCTTATGCTTTCCTTATGAGGGATAATCATAACTAGCTCTATTTGTCTATGTCAAACAGACCTCAAATCACTCATCGCATACTCCTGTCAGCCATATAGCACTAGTTATTGCAGCTATCCTCATTCAAACCCCTTGAAGTTATATAGGGGCTACCGCCCTAATAATTGCTCATGGCCTCACGTCGTCTATATTATTTTGCCCAGCAAGCTCAATTTACAAGCAAATCCATAGCCGAACCATAATCTTAGCCCGAGGCCTGTAAATTCTTCTCCCACTAATAGTCACTTGATGACTATTAGCAAGCCTAACGAACCTGGCCCTACCCCCTACCATTAATCTGATCGGAGAACTGTTCGTAGTTATATCAACTTTCTCATGGTCAAATCTCACTATTATCCTAATAGGAGCCAATATTGTAATTACAGCCCTACACTCCATGTATATACTAATCACAACACAACACAGCAAATATACACACCATATCAATAACATTATGCCCTCCTGTACATGAGAACACGCCCTTATAGCCCTCCAATATCCTTCCACTTCTACTCCTGTCACTAAACCCCCAAATAATCTTGGGTCCCCTATACTGTAAATATAGTTTTAAAAAAACACTAGATTGTGGATCTAGCAACAGAAGACTAAGACTTCTTATTTACCGAGAAAGTATCGCAAGAACTGCTAATTCATGCCCCCATACAATAGTGTGGCTTTTTCAAACGTTTAAAGGATGGTAGTTATCCATTGGTCTTAGGAACCAAAAAACTGGTGCAACTTCAAATAAAAGTAATAAACCTATTCTCTTCTTTTGCCCTAATCACATTGCTAGTGCTAATTATTCCAATCATTATACCTAGTACAAACTTCTACAAAAATGATAAATACCCATCATATATAAAAAATACTGTCTCCTGTGCTTTCATTACCAGTCTAATCCCAACAATAATATTCCTTCACACAGGCCAAGAAATATTCATTTCACACTGACACTGAATTACTGTCCAAACCCTTAAATTGACACTTAGCTTCAAAATAGATTATTTCTCAATTATATTCATACTGGTGGCATTGTTCATCACATGATCCATTATAGAATTCTCAATATGATATATGCACTCAGATCCTTGTATCAACAAATTCTTCAAGTATTTACTCCTCTTCCTCATCACCATACTAATCCTTGTTACAGCCAACAACCTCTTCCAACTTTTTATTGGATGAGAAGGGGTATTGGAATCATAGCTTTCCTGCTCATTGGATGATGACATGGTTGAGCAGATGCAAACACAGCTGCTCTTCAAGCAATCTTATATAACTGAATTAGGGATGTTGGATTCATTATATCAATGGCATGGTTTTTATCTAACACAAATGCATGAGATCTGCAACAAATTTTCATACTCGACAAAAACCCATTAAACCTCGCTCTCACAGGACTTGAACTAGCCGCAGCTGGGAAATCATCCCAATTTGGACTTCACCCCTGGCTCCCCTCAGCAATAGAAGGTCCTACCACAGTCTCGGCCCTACTCCACACAAGCACTATAGTTGTAGCGGGAATTTTCCTACTTATCCGATTTTACCCTTTAACAGAAAACAACAAACTCATTCAAACAATAATGCTCTGCCTAGGAGCCCTTACCACCCTGTTCATAGCCATATGTGCTCTTACCCAAAACGACATTAAAAAAATTATCACCTTCTCTACCTCAAGCCAATTAGGTCTAATGATAGTGACAATTGGTGTCAACCAACCTCATCTAGCATTTTCACATATTTGCACACACACTTTCTTTAAAGCCATATTATTCATATGCTCTGGATCCATTATTCACAACCTAAACAACAAGCAGGACATTCAAAAAATAGGAGGCTTATTCAAGACCTTACCCTTCACTGCAACAGCCCTTATCATTGGATGTCTAGTACTAACAGGAATACCTTTCCTCACCGGGTTTTACTCTAAAGACCTAATTATCGAGACTGCCACCACGTCTTATAATAACTCCTAAGCCTTATTAATAACTCTAACAGCTACCTCCCTCACAGCCATCTATAGCACTTGCATTATCTTCTTTGCACTACTAGGACAACCCTGCTTCTCTCCTTCAGCTCCTATCAATGAAAACAACCCACTCTTAGTTAACTCCATCAAGCGCCTATTAATCAGAAGTATTTTTGCTGGCTTCCTCATCTCCAACGGCATTCCTCCAACAACCATCCCCCTAATAACTATACCTTTATACTTAAAATTAACTGCCCTTGCAGTAACAGCTCTGGGCTTCGTGCTAGCATTCAAAATCAATCTTAACACACAAAACTTAAAATATACTCACCCCTCAAACTCCTCTAAATTCTCCACTCCCTTAGGATATTTCCCCACCATCATATACCGCTTACCTCCCCATCTAAACCTATCAATAAGCCAAAAATTAGCAACCTCCTTACTAGACTTAATCTGACTAGAAAATATCCTACCAAAGACTACAGCCTTCATTCAACTAAAATCCTTCACACTAGTCTCAAACCAAAAAGGCCTTATTAAACTATACTTTCTATCATTCCTCATTACCATCACCCTGAGTATACTTCTACTTAATTACCCCGAGTAATCTCCATAATAACCACAACACCAGTAAATAATGACCAGCGTGTAACAATCACCAACCAAGTACCATAGCTGTATAATGCCACAATCCCCATAGCCTCCTCACTAAAAAACCCAGAATCACCAGTATTGTAAATAACCCAATCCCCCAGTCCATTAAACTTAAACATAATTTCCACAACCTCATCCTTCAAAATATAAAACACCATTAAAAACTCTACTACCAACCCTAAAAGAAATGTCCCTAATACAATCTTATTAGAAACCCAAATCTCAGGATATTGTTCAGTGGCTATAGCCGTTGTATAACCAAACACAACCAATATCTCCCCTAAATAGATCAAAAATACCATTAGACCCAGAAGTGAACCACCAAAATTTAACACAATCCCACACCCAACACCACCACCCACAATCAACCCTAGACCCCCATAAATAGGTGAAGGTTTTGAAGAAACCCCCACAAAACTAATCACAAAAATAATACTTAAAATAAATACAGTATATGTCATCATTATTCTCACATGGACTTCAACCATGACCAATGACATGAAAAATTGTTGTCATTCAACTACAAGAATACCAATGACCAACATCCGAAAAACCCACCCACTAATAAAAATCCTCAACAACACATTCATTGACCTCCATACTCCATCAAACATCTCATCATGATGAACTTTTGGCTCCTTATTAAGCATCTGTCTAATCCTACAAATCCTAACAGGTCTATTCCTAGCAATACACTACACACCAGACACAACAACTGCCTTCTCATCAGTAACACACATCTGCTGAGATGTCAATTATGGCTGAATCATTCGATATATACACACAAAAGGAGCTTCCATATTTTTTATCTGCCTTTATGCCCATGTAGGACAAGGTCTATACTATGGATCTTACGCCTTTCAGGAAACATGAAACATTGGAATTATCCTACTACTTATAGTCATAGCCACCGCATTCATAGGCTATGTCCTACCCTGAGGACAAATATCATTCTGAGGCACAACTGTCATCCCAGATCTACTCTCAGCAATCCCATATATCAGCACCACCCACGTCGAATGAACTTGAGGTGGCTTTTCTGTAGACAAAGCAATCCTAACACGATTCTTTGCCTTCCACTTCATTCTCTTCTTCAATCTTTTTGTTTTTACATCTGGCCAATCAGGGCTGGAATTAAGCCATATATGTCTATGCCAGAGATGCTAAGATGTATGGAGAAACTTTTCTGAACAGAAAGACCTCTGTCAGTAAAGGGAAAGTGAAGGGGCTAGGGCAGGGGTCCTCAAACTCCGGGCCACAGACCGAAAGCAGTCCGTGGCCTGTTAGGAACCGGGCCACATGCTAGGAGGTGAGCAGCAGGTGAGCAAGCGAAGCTTCATCTGCCGCTCCCCTTCACTCCCCATCATTCATATTACCCCTGAACCATCCCCCCCTCATCCATGGAAAAATTGTCTTCCACAAAACTGGTCCCTGTTGCCAAAAAGTTTGGGGACCACTGGGCTAGGGGGCTGAAAAATTGAAGAGTAAGTCCTCAGAGAGCAGCTTATTTATAGATAAACACACACACACACACACACACACACACACACACACACCACACACCTTTGAGACAAGGCTTAAAGTTAGCACATTAAATGGTCTATCTATTGAATAGTTTCTGCCAATTCAGCCCTGAGTTCTCCAAGGGTTGACTTTAATCTCTTCTTCCCATGAGGTCCTACATCCACAGTCTCAGCAAAATATCTGTTGCTAGACCAATTCTCAGAAAACAGAGCTCGCAGAAGGAAGGTTCCTAGCAAGGGAATCAGAATCTGTTCTGTTCATCCATAGGAATAAAAGTATGATGGAACTAGACAATGGGTCTTTCCCAGTGGGTGAAAGAGTGAGATAGAAATATTTTAAGTTGATTTTAGAGGTAGAACTTTTGGGTCCTGAGTTTGAACAAGCTGTTAACCTACAAAAGTCTAAGATTCTAATAACTGGCCTGCAGTCCTCACAGGGTTGTGTTAATGTATGCAAAATCACTTTGCAAATGATGCAGCATTGTACATATCTGACCCTTACTATTATTATCAATGACTATCTGACCTTCAAAATTAATTTTTGAGGCTCTGAGAGTCTCTCCTTAAAGAGCCGTTCTATTCAGCCTCATGTAAGATTATTTTGCTTCTGTCACATGTAATTAAGTGTCCTATTTGCCCTGCTTGGAGACATTGCCCTAAAGAAGTGAGCTGGCACAGGACCTATTTGCTCTTAGGAAAAGATGACTAATCTCTTTCTCCTTCTTTCCTGTGCCCCTAGTTTGGGCTTGGGCCATCCAATTCCAGGGCCCCAGGTACAGCCTGAGTTCACATGGAAAGGAAACCCATGGAAAAGAAGATGTGAAAGGAAGCCTTGGGGTGAGGAATAAAAAGAGAGATGTGAAGATGGGGATGTAGGGGCATGTGACCATCACCAAATTTGCCAGGTCCTCCTGTCCCCACTCTTCTCCTGGCTGGAGATTGTACCTCCTGTTTCCTACAGCTTTCTGGGCAAGCACCTATGGAGAGCAACTTTCCACAACAGTTTTGCTTTCTGTGAAATCCTGGACTATCAGCAACTAGAAAGTTCCTCTCATTGCTTTTGTTGTCATACTGAGAACTTTTTTTATTGTCACTATATCATGGGCTTCAAAATTTAACTTTTATACAGGAAGCCCTTGCTCATGAATATAAGTTATACATATTACCTGCTTTACTATCTACTCACAAATCTGCAGTTCAACTTTTGGACATGATTGGGTTTTT
This sequence comes from Neophocaena asiaeorientalis asiaeorientalis, assembly GCF_003031525.2. Taxonomy (NCBI): domain Eukaryota; kingdom Metazoa; phylum Chordata; class Mammalia; order Artiodactyla; family Phocoenidae; genus Neophocaena; species Neophocaena asiaeorientalis. Next base: position 607,562 of record NW_020175490.1, on the reverse strand, counting down.
CATTTCTTTGGCTCTTAGATAGTTACATGTATTTTCAGTACAACTCTAAAGACATTTGATATCGTAAGACACGTAAATTTCCTATCTAATGATGATGACCAGTTGAGATTGGTGGACTCCTAAAATATGCAAATATATGTTCTATTGATAACAACAAAAAGACCTTTGAATTGACAAATCATGTACTTAACAAAAAGCATCTACAGACACCTAGGTATATGTGAGACTTGGCAAAATAGCTGGTGGTCAAGAAATCAAGCAATCATTTCTCAGAAGAGTGACTAGAATTAGTAGCAAAACAGACTGTTAGCAAATTTATGATTATGCAAAGCCTGTTATTTCACTGTACATACTAGACATATCCCTTTATTCTAAGCCTAATTTGAGCCTAAAGCAATTTATGATTTTGGCTTTAAAACCCTGCACCAGACATCTTCCCCCAAAGCCTATCCATGTAAAACATCCACAGTGTGTTTGCATGAACCTCCTGCCCAGCAATCAACATCCTGCCTAGAGCTCATTTTGTGTTAACAGAAATTAATGGACTCATTTTCTTAGGATTATGTAACTGTCACAGATATCAAAAAAGACATGCAGCTGAATTTTGGATTTGCACATGGCTTTACCTGACTTAAAGTTACTGTTCGAGGTCATTCTAGTAACAAAACGCAGAACTTTAAACTGTAAGGAAAATAAGTTGTCATTTTAATGACCTTGTTATGGGAAAACAAACCAGACAAGAGGCTGAAAAATTCTACTGCAGTCCAGTAAAAAACTTTTATTCATCAAAATAAAACATAAGAAAAGATAACTCAATAGGAAAAATTGGGCAGAAGATGAAAACAGCACTTCACAGAAGAAAAGTCATGAATGGACAATAAACATAAGAAAATTTGCTTAACTTTATTTGTAAATAGGGAAATGCAAATTAAAACTAGCATGTTATACCATTTCAAATCTACTAGAGATGCAGAAATGTTAAGTACTGAATAAGGATGCAGAATGACAAGAACTCATATACACTGCTGATGGGACTGTAAATTGGTTCAATCACCTTCATAATTATGATTATAATAAAACTAGTGCTAGGTACTCTTTCAAGTGCTTTATATATATTAAGTCATTTAATCACTTGGAAAATTACTTGGTATTATCTTATTAAGTTGATAGTTTTCCTACTGGAAACTCAGTCATTCCCCTACTAGGTAGATACCCTAAAGGAAGTCTTATAAATACACATCAGGAGACTTACTAAGAATGTTTACAGCAATGTAATTTGTAGTAGTAAAAAAAAATAACTATTAAAATGTTCCTCAAGAAGAGACTGGATACGTAAATTTTGGTCAATTCACACATTCATACTGAAAAAACAAAGGTCACAAAATAAATGCCATTTACATAAAAATTAAAACCATATAAAAATTATGGGATGCTGGGCTGCACCCCACAGGCCTGCAAGCCTTGTAGTTGCCCAGCCTTGAGACTGAAAGAAAGAGCCCAGAGACAGCAACAGAGACATCAACAGTTTATTGGACAAGAGATCTTATATGGCTGAAGCAGAAGGGTCCTGGAGCAACACCCCATTGTGGATGGCAGACGGTGGGCAGGATGTGGCAGGAGTCTTTGCTACTCGGGGGAGGAGTCTACCATTAATAGCGGCAATTGACCTCAGGTGGGCTCAGCAGGTACCAGGGATTAATTAAGCCCCATAATTAAGAGGACTGGGTAGTCATGTGAATGAAGCAGGCACTGGTCGAGCAGGGGATGTACAGAGAGCAAGAGAATAGCTATCTTGAATGACCTAACCACGCATGGGGTCAAAAGTTAAAAGCAAATATTTGTCAAGTTAAGCAGAAATATAAAATGTGGTTTAGGGATTCATTCATATTGAGAAAAACTATGGAAACATATCAAGGAGGTTAAGTGGTGTTAGTAAATGTTCTTTCTCTTAAGCTGTGTGTTAGTACAGGTGCTCGTTCTATAATTCTTTATACTGTGTATGTATGCTACATATATCTGTGTTTGACATATTTCACAGTTTTCTTTATAAGAAAAGTAAAAAAATGGTCTTGATTTTATTATTGCTCTGATATCATGAAGGAGACGGTGTCAGAAAGCCCTTAAGGCCCCTCGAATAGTACTGTGCATGCAGAGGACACTCAGTATTTGGAGCAAAGGAAGTTGATAGTTCTGAGAGTTGAGTTCACAATTCAAAGCATTTTCCCTCCCATATTCTCTTCCTAAGTTTTCTGGAGGTGACTTTTTAGTGAAAATATGTAATGTAACACCTATTTTGACTGGTGCTATCAATTCATTTCATCTTTTTGCCAGAAACTCTGCTGCAGCAAATATTTGTCAAGATAAAGAACTGACCAACATGTGGTGCTGAAATAGCCCTGCTCCCTCCTTTTAACAAACTCAGTTCCAAACTGATATTTGCCAGAGAATTCAGCTTTGCTGACTTTGTTCTTTCCTTGAGGGGAGGGAGAGCTAAAGTGTGAGTTTTCTCCCTTGCTAGTTTACCAGTTTATTAGCTGAGCAAGTCACCCAACCTGGCCTTAGTTTTCTCATTAGTAAAATGGACATCATAAACAAATAAATGAATATAATTATCTATCTATTTATTTTTCTATCATCTATCAATCACTTGGAGCAGTGCCTAGCATGTAATCAGTGCTATCTAAGCCTTAGTTATTATTGTTATTATACATTGGTCATATACAGACTGTTGGTTTTGGACAAAATACTACAAATGACAGTGTTCTGATTAAACTGGGATTCATCTTGTGAAAACAAAATGGACTTTTAACACTGGAAACATAATAACAAATAAACCAGATAGTGTAAAACTTGAGAATATTACAATCAGATCATTCTCAGCTTGTTATTTCTAAGTAGTGAATTAATGTTTTATATAAAACTGTGATATAATTTATCTTAGCATTTAAATTCACATCCAGTCTCAACATGACATAACAATACCTTAAATTTATACTAGTTCATACAATGTTATCACATGACATTTCATTTGCTCTTCAAATCACACTTTGAAATGGGAATAGTGATCCACATCTCATAGATGAAGAAACCTAAGCTCAGAGGGATCAGATGATACCCTGGCAAACATGATGGGGTCAGCTTAAGACTGGAAGCCTGGTGTCCTAATTCCACATCCAGGGCTCTTGCCACTCTGTAATTAAATATAAGCCTTTAAATTGACTTCAGTTAAACTTTACCTTGACTCACCACTTCTCTCATTATTACAGATATTAAACTTTAAAATTACATATATATCTGATTGCAGCTATATGCCAAGGTAGAAATGCCATCTTTGTTTTTGATCTAAAATAATTTAATCAAATACCAATTATATACAAATCCCAATGAACCCTTGAGATTATAAAGAGTTGAGTAAATTAAGTTCTATAATAATACATACTATAAATAGACTAGAAAGCTTGCAGATAAAGGGATTCTGAAAGGAATTATCTCAGAATATGAAAAGCTAACGTTACACATTGTTTTCTTCAAGTTTACATTTTTATTTCTTATTTCCTTTAATTAAAAATTTAGTATTTTGCTTTAATTATGAAAGTAATACATTCTCAGGACATTTGAAAAATGTAAAAATATACCCAGTGTAAAGCAAAAATTACCTATCATTCATCATTCTACTCAGAGATAATCATCATTTAATATTTTTAAATATCTCTCTCTTAAATCAGAGATATGCCATATATATATATTTACACATTAAATTACACTGGGGACTTCCCTGGCGGTCCAGTGGTTGAGACTTTGCCTTCCAATGCAGGGGGTGTGGGTTTGATCTCTGGCTGGGGAGCTAGGATCCCACATGCTTTGTGGCCAAAAAGCCAAAACATAAAAAAGAAGCAGTATTGTAAAAAAGACTTTAAAAATGGTCTTCAAAAACATCTTTAAAAAATTACACTGTATATTTTATATCTTTTTTACTACCATTACAAGCATTTCTTTTTTAATTATCATCTAATTAATAACCAAATAGAATTTTTTCCAGAGATAAACCACCATTGGACGGTGAGTTGAGGCTGATCTGAATGCCTTCTAGGGCTGAGATGATGTCATTGATCACTACAGCTGAAGTCAAGAACACAGTTCCTACCACCTTATTTAATTGGATGATTCCCCTTACAGGGAAAACTGTCCACAAGGAGCATATATAATGAAGCAGTTATCCTACACCAAGTAACCAAAGGTAGACTCATTTTGGAAAAAGGGCTGCAATTGTCTGAGGAATAAATGACCTACTGGTGGTGCTTCTTTATATACTTGCAGCTCTCCTATGGCCACCCAAAAAGTGGTCAATGGTACAAGTGCTTTTGAGAGAGAGGCAGGTTAATGCCTGAATTCCACATAAGGAGTGCAGTCCCAAAGGTACCCCTGGTGTCTCTGGAAAAACAGTTTTGTTTACAGCTGTTGCCCACCCAGGTGGGACCTGCCTCAGTTGGAGATGACAGGTTTAAGTGATTCCAGCTCAAGGTTCTCAGTTCAGTTTGAATATCTGAGTCTAGTCCTTGTCTTTGGAGGGACTGTCTGAGGGCAGTCAGTCCTGTTCTAGTTGTCTATACCACTGGCCAAGTGGCTTTTTTATATCCCATCTAGGGCTTGTAATCTCTCTTGTATAAATGAAGTAAATGAAGTCAGAGTTAAATGGTTCAGGGGCGGCATCTATGCTCCAATAAGAGAACCAGGTTCCTTCCATGTTGTTGCTCTGCCCTTTGTGGCCATAAACACGTCTCAAGATGGTAGTGTCCCTGTGCCAGGCAGAAGAGAGGAAGAGATGAAGAGGAAAAATGACATACTGATCATGTCCTATAAGGAGGGCTCCTGGAAGCTGCCATATATTTGCGTTCACAATCTTTTGGCCAGAAGTGAGTCACACGGCTATACTTGAATATGAGGGAAACGAGGAATTGTAGTTTTTATTCAGAGTACCAAGTTAAGCATTGTATTATCATGGCAATAGGGGAGAATGATAAGTAGCAGTTTCTAATGTGAAAAGAGTTGTGCTTAAAATTACAAACCAGTTAGCAGCTGCAGCATTGCTAAGGATATAACTACTACAGCAGAACTAGATCTGTTCAAATAAATTCCTATTTGAATAACCATTTGTTATTTCAAATAGAAATAAAGCTAGCTTCCAAATCACATGGGTGTCATTGACTTTAATAAATATTCAAAATTTATATTTAGGCTATGATCTGATTCCATTATTTTTTGTGTGGTTTAAATTGGTATCTTCATTGCCTTGTGAGCTTTCCATAAAACACGAACTTTATGTTTTGTTCTTTACCCTTACTTTGCTAACCAATAACTAGTCCACTTCTAAAACAAGGAGATATCAAAGGTCATCTGTCCATCTACCTTCCTCTCTCTGCTTTTACATTATTAAGTTTCTATTGATTTAATCGCTTTTGAAATGGTTCTTAGGAACTGGAAAGGAGGGGGTAAGAATAGATTAGGCATAGAATAATCAGAAGTAATGAGACTTACAACACGGCACTTTGGTTGACACTTGTTTTTCCCTTTTCTTTTTTTAAAAAAAGAAAATGCTGATTGTTATGTCTACATGTATGGAAAATACTAACACAGGTAGAGACATTTATTCTCAACAGGCTTTTTTTTTTCCTCAGCTTGGGTTTATTTTTCCTGTGTTTCTACCAATGATTTAACTATTTGAGAATGTTCATTTTTTCAGTGAGAGATTTGCAGTATTAACATTTGGAAGGGCTTCAGATAAACTGAGGAGGAGAACTAGTTTGAGCTTTTGGACCCTGACAGGTTTACCTCTACTCCTTACAACATAGATTCTCTAATGTCCATCATAAAATCCACCTCACTCATGAGACTTTGACAATTAATTTTCCTCCTAGCTGCAATGTTAAGTTGAAAATCTCAAGTTCACAGGAACAGTAAAGCATTTAGGAAGGTAGGACTACAAAGCAAAAGTAAAACAACATAAACAAAACTCCAGCAAGTCTCTATCATCCTTTTCATTTCCAAAAAATTTTGATTTAAGACTACACATCCAAAGTAGTTGTCTTCTTCATGATTATCACATAGGAAAAATGAGGCTACCCTTGTTCTGATATTTTTGGAACTTCTCTTTCAGATTTCCTTAAGGACCTTTGGATAGTCTTCAACTATCCTTAATAATGGGAAATACGCATTCTTTGAGTGTGGGTTTGACTTTGGGAACAATCTAAAATAATTTGGAGACAAATCCAATGATTAAGTCATCTGAAAGCAGTTTTAGTTATTGATTCAACAAATATCTATTGAGCTCCAATGTAAACAAATACCAGAAATAAAAGCATGAAAAGTACACATGCTGCTCTCAAGATTCTTAATGTGTAAGAGGGCCAAAAGCAAGGGATAAGATGGATGATTTTGGGTCTAATATACTTCATTGTCTATTTTTCCTGTGTGTCCCCAGGGCTCACCGCAGTCTTGCCCTGGATGTGCTCTGGAGTTGCCTTACTGGTCGGACTCCTTTGTACTCACGCTTTTCTTAGGAGATAGGTGGGAAGTGATAACTCATCCATACTTTATTTTGACAAATGGAAATGAGTGAATGGAAGTCAAATGGAAAAAGCTGTTTCAAGTGTCTGGAGTGATTTTGTCATTTCTGTTTTCTTACATCAGTCTCCACCTCTCTTTCAGAAGTTACAGAAGAGGGCTTCCCTGGTGGCGCAGTGGTTGAGGGTCCACCTGTCGATGCAGGGGACACGGGTTCGTGCCCCGTTCCGGGAAGATCCCACATGCAGCAGAGTGGCTAGGCCCGTGAGCCATGGCCGCTGAGCCTGTGCGTCCAGAGCCTGTGCTCCGCAACGGGAGAGGCCACAACAGTGAGAGGCCCGCGTACCGCAAAAAAAAAAAAAATAATAAGAAGTTACAGCAGAAAGTCTCAGAATAAAAAATAAAACCTCCAAAGAATTCTGGACAAATGCTTAACACAGTTAAGCTCACAATTTCTGCTCTTAAACTTTTATTTTTGTAGGTGCATGTGTTAAAGATTGCAAAAATTAAAGATGAACAAAGGGCTTATGGGAGGGAGGGAAGGAGGGAGTACTAATGTCTTCCTCCTGAACATATTTTTCTCTTATTTGCTTTTGCTTTTGTTTTTCTTGTCATTCTGTGATGGTTAGGATCTCTAAACAATGTTGAATGGAAGTGATAAGCAGAGAATGCTTCTGTTTCCCCATTAAAAATGATCTTTGTTATAGGTTTTAGTTCCTAGATATCCACCATCCATGAAAATAAGTTCCCTTCTATTCTTGTTTTGCTGGGGTTTTTATTTTGAAAATCCCTGTCCTGATTGGGCCATTCCACCATCTGTGGGCCCTGGGAATCTAAAACTATTGTTTGTTACTTCTACTGATTGAGAATCTCAGATAGTGTGTTCTTCTGAAGTTTTAGGTAGTTTCCTTGGAGTTCCCACTGATTGAAAAAAACCTCTCCTATATTGTTTTTGGTCAAACATTTTGCCATAATACTAATGGCCTGTGTACACAACAAATACATCTTAGTGGGTGTCTCTGAAATGGTAAAGATGAAAATGGGGCTGCAGAGGGGAACATGAAGGGCTTCAACTGGTTTTGAAATTATTTTAAAATTTCTTGAAAAAATCTAAAGTAAACACCACAGCATGTTAATATTTGTTCATTTTGGAAGACCAATAAATGTGTTTGTTATCCTTTGTAACATATTTTCAAAGTAACTTTTCCAAGAAAAAAAAAAAAGAAGAAAAAGAAAGAAAGAGAAAGAAAGAAAAAGTTAATTAGCCAAGCTTAGATTAAACAACACATATAGCAAGTAGAATTAGTTACACCATCCTCTGGAATTCTATAGCCCTTTGCTGGTGTGCCATATAATGGATTTCACTGTACTGTAATTCTTTTCTCTATATATATTTTCTTTTTATGTATTATATACTCAATTAAAAATAGTAACCAAAAGAAAAGCTTGTATAGCAATATTAATATCACAGAATTTACAGTGATATTATTTTTACCTTTCACTGTCCTATCAGCTCTTAAATCTCTCAAGAGCAGAGACAGTATGTTATTCATCCTTGTATTACTGGGATCTGGCTAATGTCTGGATCATGTTATTTTCTGTAAGTATTATAATTCACAAGCACAAGGTTTGGAGTCAGAAGACCAATTAAAGGCCATACGCGTCTTTACTAGTTTTCAGTCATTTTATGCCTTTGTCCTGGAGGCATTTGAGAAATGAGCTTTCTCCTTTGCATGGGGATGTGGCAAGGAGAGCTAGCTAGCCTCTCCAGTCTTCCCTTCTATGAGCACCCAGCTAGACTCTATTTCCCACCACCCTAGAAATTAGGTGTAGTCATGTGATTAAGTTCTCTCTAATGGAATATAAACATAAATGATGTGTGACATTTCCAGACATGGCCCACAAACACCTCCCCTGAATACTCCTCCCTGCTTTTCCCTTTTCTATCTGTTTATTTAAGCTTTCAGCCATTGTAGAATTTTACGGTTTCATAGAAACACATGGGAAAGCCATACCCATGAGAAATTATAACCTTTTCATCATTTAATTATTCTATTTGTAAAATTCTTATCCTGGTTTCTGTGCTATTATTTCCCATTTCTTTTGCATTACTTTGAGATGCTGTATATTTTAACTAAAATATAATACTTCCTTCAACGTTTAAAGACATTATATATATACATATATGTATATATATAAAACCATGGAAGACTGAAACGTTAATAATATCTTATATTTTATTAAATAAATGATGATACAGAAATAATAGCCAAAATATTTATTACTGATTCCTTAAATACACTATTTAAAAACTCTTAGCTAAAACATTAAATTTTTGAGCCACTGGAAAAGTGAACTGCCTCACAGAAATACTTAATATTATATAGGGAATATGCTATTTTAACATTGACTCCATTAAGTTATTACTTTAAAAGGTACAGGGTGCTGTCATTACCCATTAAAATAAAAACACAGTGAGATAAACAACACAGGACAACTACATGCTAATATTTTGAACTAACACTTCAAATGTGGACTGACCACATATTTTATTTAAAGCTTAAATAATAAATGTTTCTTTTGGCTAAGACAGCTTTTATTGTCATTAGGTTCTACTGATTTTTGAGAAATAGAGCTGCTCCACACTGAATCCACTGATCTTGGCTGCCCCCACATGGAATGTCGATATTGATCACCACACGATCCCTTTCAGCACTTGTGTAAACAGGCAAAGATATGCACTCATCAGGGGAATATGGACCATATGCGCCCTGTTTAAAAAGAATTAATTTTGTTTTAAAATACAGCAATATACTGTGTTGCAACAGATCATTAGATAACCAAATATGAACACAAAATCTTCCCAAATAATAAAATATATTTAACATTTTATTATGAAATGTTTTAAATAAAGACTAGCATAATAAACCACATCATTCAGTTGCAACAATTATCAGCTCATGGCCAACTGTATTTCATTTATAACCTCCCCCAGCCCCAAATAATAGAGTATTTTGAATCAAATCCTACACATTATAAAATTTCATCTATAAGTATTTAAATATATGTCTATAAATAAAATATAAAAATGTAATCAAAATACTATATCACATAAAAATATTAACGATAATTCTTTAATATCATCTTATACCCACTATGCCATTATCCCATAATTTTTAAAAGATTTTTTTGGAAGAGCCGCAATTCAAATAGAGCCCACACTTTGAGGTTTGTTATGTGTCCTAATTCTCCTAAATTTATTTTTTCTCCTTTATTCCTTGTAATTTGTTTGCTAAAGAACTATACCAAAGAGTTGCCCACATTCTGACTTTTGTTCGCTACATTCCCATGGTGTCATGTTCTTCTGTTCCCTGTATTCTTGTAAAGTGGGTCTGGAGGTGAGTTCAGATTCAGATTCAATTTCTGGTAAAAACACTGCATAGGTAGTAGTGTATACTTCAATCAAGAGGCATATAAAGTTTGGGTGTCTCTCTTTTTAGCTATTAGGAGCCATTGATGATCATTATTTATATTTAAGATTAAAAAATGATAATCTAATTCTACATCCCTTCATTTCCAGGCAGAAACAAATCTATAAAGAGGAACTTCCAGTTATCAATCATTTGATTACCATGAGGTACAGTTCATATAGGAAAGGCTGGAATAAATGCTATCTAATTTCCATGCTTTTAAAATAATGCATTTGGGGCTTCCCTGGTAGCGCAGTGGTTGAGAGTCCACCTGCCGATGCAGGGGACACGGGTTCGTGCCCCGGTCCGGGAAGATCCCACATGCCACAGAGTGGCTGGGCCCGTGAGCCATGGCTGCTGAGCCTGCGCGTCCAGAGCCTGTGCTCCACAACAGGAGAGGCCACAACAGTGAGAGGCCCGCGTACCGCAAAAAAAAAAAAAAAAAAAAAAAAAGATGTTAAAATAATGCATTTGTTCCCTAGCATACTGTAAAGGTGATCAATGAGCACCCTCTATTTTTTTAAGTATCATTATGAACTGGTGGATTTAAACATGTTCAATGTGCTTCAATGCACTGCAATTACTATCTTATTGTTGTTCAAAATGTCAATCTTTGTGCAGTGGGAACTCATTAGGCTGGCTCCTGAGGGTTTTTGTTTTTGTTTTGATATGTCCCTAGTAGTCTTCAGTAGCTTTCTTACCTTCCAGTATGTCAAGATGTTGTAAGTTCATCTTGTTTATTTGTTGTCCCAGAAATCAAAAATTAGTCATTACTCTGAGGATCCTTGGTTCCTTTAATGAGAAATGGTACTAGAGATCATAGTCTGGGTACTAGGAATGATCTATCATTCTCCTTCTAGGATTTTTCAGTGACTGAAGCTTAGAAATATGTATTTTTTTTAAAGAAAAACATCAGAAGTTCATAATAGTAATTCCAATTCAAATTTAGGATTCATGTTTTTATTGAATTTATATAATTTTATTCAACTAATGGATAAGTTTTTAGAGTTAGAATGAAACTTAAGAGAAAAGTTAGACTCATTCTAGAATTTTAAAAGTGACAAATCAGAAACCCATGAAGAATTTATCATGGTAACCTAGTTAGGCAAGAGGCAAAGTTGCCATAGGTAGTACAATTGAAAAAAAAAAATTGGCATTAGCTTGTTTAGGAGCTCCTGACCCCAGAGAGTAGATTACTCTCTGAGCATCTGTTTCCCTATCATAAAAGGAACATAAACAACACTGGTCCACCTAATGGGATGTTGGGTGAATCCAATGATGTATTATTAAGGAGTTCAAATACAAAGCATTATTTATTCACATAAGGACTACATATGCATAACTTTTCTTTAATTCCTACTAATTCTTAAATCAATTAGAAAAAAAGTCCCAGCTTTTTACCATCTACTACAGGTCATGGATGGTGCTAGGATAGAGAGAAATAAAAATATTTTTTCCTTCATGAAGAAATTTAAAGCATTCTATTTTTAAGTCTAAGTGGGCATTATATGGAATTTTGATTGTCTTTTCCAATCCTTTTCTCTACCCCCATAACACTAACTTTTCTAAGTCCTTGATATAAAACAGTTAAGTCCCTTTGAAAACTCATTCATTTCTAAAATTCCTAAATTGTAACCTGATTGACATGAGAAAATTCATTCTTTATGAAGAATCATTACCCAAATAGGTAAGAAGACCATCTGCCCTGAATGTTTCTAATTTTCCTCTATGTTTGTATTGATGATTCTGTTACTCATCCATTCATTTAACAGCATTTATGTGCTAATATTGTACCTAGAATTATAAAAGCAAAGCATTTCAATATATATCCAAATAGAGAAAATAATAATCTTCTTTAAAGCTTAAAATTTAGTTTAAGAAACAACATACACATCAAATATTTAGAATATAATTTTTGGCAAAATGAGTATTTTAAAGAAAATCAAAATAAACTACTACTCTGGGATATGTTAACCTAACAAGGATTAATGGAGAGAATGAATCCTGAGTTGGGCCTCAGAAAAATACAGAATTTGGAGTAAAGAGAATTTTCAACCATTATTAGTCACTGCCTAATCTCTTCCCTCTTCTCCAATTCTGCTTAAATGGCAAAGCTTTAGCATTCACAAATTCCTGTAATTTTCATAACTCCTTAGCCATTCCTAAAATTAATAACCTAGTGTAGGCTTTCTTTTGGTATTGCCTTTAAATTCTTCAGCAAAGAGCAGACAAACATTGCATATTTGTTGAACTGAAATGATCTGAACCTATGAATGTCTATAATCCTAGAAAAGGTCTTAAATTATCTTCCTCTGCCACTCTATATTTGCTTTCTTTCCCATAACTTCTATGGTCAAAAATGAAAGCATCACATTGAAATGTTTTATAATGCTATTCCTTTCTATTCAGAAGATTTTCTCTATATCTCTTCATTTTAATGCCAAGCAATTTTCTCTTTAAATTAGGAATTTAAGAGTAATGCAAAGTTGATTCTTTGCATATTCACTATCAATTTACCAGTTTTTGTATATATTTCCAAACCCTTCCAAACTTGCTTTTGGTTGTAGGCTTTTTGTTTGTTTTAAAGTGAGGGTACAAATCTTTCCAGCAAAACGTACAGTGTTTTAAAAGCGAAGTACCACAGTTGCTTCTTAAAATTTTACTTGTCATTGCTTAAAATCTCATAAACAGTAAATGTTACAACCTTCTGTAAAAAAAGTTAAATGGACTTGCCCTTATGTCACCAATAAATAAATGATCAAAGTAATAGAGCTAAGTACTTGGGCATTCTCACACTTAACCCAATACCTTATGCAGACAGAAACTTTATATTGTTTAACTGAATTAAATTCTTATGCCACAATTCCCTCTTTAATATGTTTATCTTAACAGACAAAGTACAGATCCTGCTGGGCTGAAATATTTGGATGAAACTAAAATTTTATTAATAACTATTAATAAATACACTAAGTGCTCAGTTAATGCAAAAAGATATATTAGGAAAACTTCAAATAATATTATATTATATGTAAACAAATTAGTTTGACATTATTAAAATTAAATAATTAAAAATCTATATATTATGATTACTCACGCTCATGCCCATGCCCCAGGGAAAGTGGCTTAAAAGTATATGTGTACTACAAACAGAAGGCAATATGCTAATATGTGAAAGAAGACATTTACAAAGGCAAATGGTGATATTTGGTATTACTTAGCCAACAAACTAAAGAAAATAACAAAATAAAACAACACCAGAAAACAAAAAAGCCCCAAATTATCCAGGTTAATTATGTTAACTATTTGGCCGATATCAACTCAAATTTCATTATAATAAAACACATGAGGGCAAACCAAAATATTTTTCTCATCAGAAATATATCTATGCATAAAGTCCAACTAACTTATTCTAACATATGCTTTCTGAATGTTTATGAACCAAGTCAGTGAACAGTTATTTTTTTTTAGAAAAGAAGATGTTATGACATCACAGGTTTCATGTATGTAGAAGTGGCATTATTAGTAAAGCAACCCTGGAAAAAATAACTATCTCAAAACAGGAAACAAAACAACTTGCCAACAATGAATATTCTGAAAGACTCCGTTCTGTCAAGAATGTCTAGCTACTACTCTACTTTGGTAGAGAAATACTTCCCTCTATTTTTCAATAATACAATGCTAACAACATTGCTCTAATAGTAAGTTCTTAAGACAAAAAACCTGTCACATAGAAAAGACAGTAATTAAATATTTATTATATTTAAACCAGAGTGCATCCAAGGCAGAGTTTTCAGCATATATCATTTCATATACATGGTGAAAATACTTTAACATAAAGAAAAGACTGTTACTGTGAGTTGCTTGTGTAATCATTATATAGTCATAATTTCCCTGAGAATGAAATTGTTTCTGAAGTTGTACTGTCAGTTGTGGCAACTGCTGGAAGGTGTAGGCCTGTGGGGTTCAGGCTGGTCCACGGTTTCTATGTTACTGTGGGGCTGATAAACCCGAAGTAACACTCTTTATTGGAAAAATAGAACAAACTGACTTCCTGTGGAATGTCAGAACAGGACATTATCTAAGACTGATCTACCTCATAAAGTAGTGTTTCCCAAACTATGTTATGTGGAACATAGATCCAGATGGAGGGTGGGGTGTAGATGCATGAACAGGGTTGCATGTTAAGTAAATTTTGGGAGTTCTCAGCGTTTTTAATATCCTCAAATACATCATGAAGTTCCAAATTTAAATCCGTTTACTGAACAATTTTTCAGAGAACCATTATGGAATAATGTAGTGTCAAACACTTTTTAGGAACTGCTTTGGAGAAAGTGAATGCTTTTTTGGGTAAAATCCTGTAGGGAAATCTTATTGTACCTATATTAATTTAACCCCTAGAACTGAACTTGAAGAACCTTAAGAGTCTGCATCATGAATGAATGAACGCATAAAAGAACAGTGTGAGTGTAGGTATATTAACGTCCTGCACATAGATAATGGTAAACAGAAACACTAGGAAAACATTAGCACCAGCATTTTACTTCCTTTTAATTCTTGAGCATTTATAATTCTAATTTCGTTAACTGGCAAAGTACATTACATTTATAATAGAAGCAATGGTAAACCTCCCCCTCCCCTCAATAAAAGGCTTAGAATTTGTTGTTCATATCCTTTGTTAAGTATTACCACATATTAAAAAATCTCAAAGTTCTTCACTCTTCTGCAACCTAAAATGCTCTTTAAAAAAATGTAGGTGCTACGTACCTCCTAGTGCCTGAGTTGTCTGGCATGTTTCTGCTGAAATAATGCTATTCAGGACTTTTAGGGGCCAGATATTATCATCGAAATAATTTGTGGAAAAACCTTCTTCTGGCCTAAAAGGAATTAGTCACCAAAGTTCTGAACTCCATTATTTTATCTAAGCTTATCAAAGGATTCTGAACTTTCTGCAATAAAGTAGCTGTAAGAGTAAGTGGCAAAAGTAATTCTTTTTACTTGTTTATATAAATTGATGTTGATGCTTCCTTCGATTTTATGCTGGTTCCTTCCCTCTTGGTAAAAACACGTTAAAATGCTGATGCCCCCACCAAATTCTGTAAAACTTATTAAAAACAGCTATAGTTGCCCTAAAAAAAATGATTTCTTGAACAAAAATAGTGCTTAACTCAAGCAAAAGTTGGAGAGTTTGATAGTTTATACAGAGTCAGCAAACTTTTCTGTAAGAGGTCAGATGGTAAATATTTTATGGGCTATATGATCTTGGATACAACTATATCCTCAACTCTGCTGTAGTAGTCTGAAAGCATCTACATAAATGGGCATAGCTGTTTTCCAAACAAAACTTTCTTTATGGACACTGGAATTTGAATTTCAGATAATTTTCACATCATAGAATATTGGGTTGGCCAGAAAGTTCGTTCGGGTTTTTCTGTAACATCTTGCAGAAAAACCTGAACAAACTTTTTGGCCAATCCAGTACTATCCTTCTAAGTTTTTCATCTATTTAAAAATGTAAAAGTCATTCATGCTCACAAGACTGTGGGCTGTACAAAAACAGGCAGCATACTGGATTTGGCTTGTGGCCTGTAGTTTTCCAAACTCTGGTTTATACTGTTAGGTTGCCTCAGTATTAGGCCTAAGATTTAAGAGAGATAACCTGGATTTGAAACTTAGTTGCTTACCTATTAACTATGTTATCTTTATCTTGGTCAAGTTATACAATCTTTCAAGCTTCCATTTTCTTAGTTTACAATGGAGATGATAATTCCTATTTCAAATGTTTTTGGAAAGCCTAAATATCTTGTATTCTAAACAGTTTGTACAGTGCTTGGCACATAACCAATACAAATAAATGCTCATTGCTATTGTTCAAACACTAGTGCTACTACTGGGGGACCCATAACAAATCACTCTATTTACCAGATTCACAGTTTCTTCCTCAGCAAAACAGAGAGAAAAACTACTCTACCATACTCAGAGGACTGCAATGAAAGGTAAGTGTGATTGTATTTCACCCTATGCCAATCCTCAATTCTCTCAGTGCTAGACTGCTTTTCTAAAACTACAGATCTGATCTTACAACACACGTGTTCTAAGCTCTCAATGGCTTTCTATGATCATAAGATAGTCTAAACTCCTTGGCATGGCTCCACGGCTTGTCGTACTTGGTCTTAGTCTTCCTTTCTGACCGCATCCCCTACCACTCTCCATTTGAACCATTCCAGTACATTCCAGATATACTATACTTTCAGGTCCCAAAATAACCTAAATTCTTTTCGTATCTCCATGCATTTAAATATACTTCCCCTTCTATATGGAATGCCTTGCCCCTACCATTTTTGAATTTGTCCTTGAACTTTTCTTACTTCTACTGTGACTACAGTCCTGAGAAGCTGCTTCCTCTCCCTGTGAGGTCATCTGACTTTCCCTCATCTGCTTATACAAGATAGAGCTGAGGTCTCCTTCATTTGCCAAAGCACTTCATGTAAACATCCATAATTGTACTTCTGTAACTCTGAACTCTAATAGTTTCTTTACCCGTTTGCTCTTCTACTCAACAGAAGACTCTGATGGAAGAGATTTATTTTTGTTATCCCAGGGTTCAGAATATGGTACATAGGAACTTAATTATCTAATGATGATTGAAAACACTTAGTACACTATAAAGCACTATATGAAATAAGTTAATTATTAAACTATTATAAAAACATTTAAAAGTGTTGGCATCAGGAAAAATTAGACTTACCGTGTATGATGCCCTGCTAAGTACTTCACAGACACAGGACCTTATTTATTCCTCAACATGGTCCTATACAAACATCATTATCTCCACTTTCAAATGAGGAAACTGGCTCAATGAGGTTAGGTAATTTGCTCCAAATCACCCAGCTCATACGTTTGGGAGCTGGGAGTGGCATTTAGACTGCTGGACTCCAAAATTTCATGTTCTGAAACATTTAGCAATATACCTCATATTCTCTCCTTCTTAGCTGATCTAGGAGAGGCAGTCAAAGCAGTAAGATTATATGGGAAGAAGAGGCTCACTGTAAAGGAAGGAGGGGAAAAAAGAGGTGGGGAAGTATCTTAAATCCTTCCATTACATGGCAGGAAAAAGTGCAGAAGGCTTTGGGAAATCTCTTTTATAAAAATAATAAATTCATATTATCTTTCAGCCATCTCTTTTATTGGCTAAATATTCCAATTCATTTTACCTCTTTTTACATGAGATATTTTTCAAATTAAATTACTTTTAGCTTTCTATTCCAATCCTGATTTTTTAAAGTGTGGTAAATAAAACTGGATAGAAATGATACTCAAAGTAAAATATTGTGGAGGGATAAATTCCAAGTCATAATGTTATGTTGCTTTTCATACAACCCAGTTAACAGATTGGCTTCTGTTCATAACCACACTGCATTCCTGATCTGCATTCAGTTTGTGGTCAATTATGTGGGTATTGCTCTAGGTCACTCTCTTTTGCATTTATGCCTACTCATTCTCCATGCTCTATTTTTATTGCTGGGGTTTCTCCTTAAGTGAATCATTTTATACATGTCCTACCTTTCCCCCCATCAAGGTCATTATATGGCTTTTAAATTTGTTTGCCAGAGAAGTAACACTTCTCATAATTTGTATTCATTTGAATTCATCTCTGTCATCATATACAATTTTATATATTATGGTTATAACCCTCAGCAAATTTTAGCCTTAACTTTTTTTTTTTTTGCTGTATGCGGGCCTCTCACAGCTGTGGCCTCTCCCGCTGTGGAGCACAGGCTCCGGACGCGCAGGCTCAGCGGCCATGGCTCACGGGCCCAGCCGCTCCGCGGCATGTGGGATCCTCCCGGACCAGGGCATGAACCTGTGTCCTCTGCATCGGCAGGTGGACCCCCAACCACTGCGCCACCAGGGAAGCCCTAGCCTTAACTTTTGTATAGAACTTTCGATCTGGTCCACACACCTAATGTGTGTAATCCATAATTTACCAACTTTTTGACATACAAATTTCTTACATGAATAGCCAGAGAGAAATAAAATAAAGCTTTTGTATAGAACTTTCGATCTGGTCCACACACCTAATGTGTGTAATCCATAATTTACCAACTTTTTGACATACAAATTTCTTACATGAATCAATAGCCAGAGAGAAATAAAATAAAGATGATTTCAACTTCTCCCTTCTCTGTCACTCTACTACTAGAGAAAATGAAGCTTATATGGGGGGTGGAAATGGCGAGTTTCACAGAAATGTATGTTCCTTTAGGTCAGAGGATGCTCTTATAGCTCTCTGAGCAATAACTGTTAATTATGGCTTTATTAGTTTTTATTTTAAAATAAATATTCTGATGCTTTGGATTTTTTTATTTTACAAAAAGAATTATAATAATTGGAAAATTCAATGAAGTATTTCACAACTAGAAAACTCATTTTTCTTGTAGTAAGCAGTATATGAAATAGTTTGTTGGTGATTAGATACAGAATCAAAACTTTAAAGTTTATTCACATGTATTCTTACTTACATTTAGTAAAAGTTATGTGTTTCATCTACAACTATGTCTTATTTTAAAGGCAAATATCCCTCAAGTTCCATTGTTGAAAGTTCTTTCAAAAATTGAAGGTTTTGGACTTCCCTGATGGCACAGTGGTTAAGAATCCACCTGCCAATGCAGGGGACACGGGTTCAAGCCCTGGTCTGGGAAGATTCCACATGCCGTGGAGCAACTAAGCCCGTGCGTCACAACTACTGAGCCTGCACTCTAGAGCCCACGTGCCACAACTACTGAAGCATGAGCGCCTAGAGCCCATGCCCCACAACAAGAGAAGCCACCACAATGAGAAGACTGTGCACCGCAACAAAGAGTAACCCCCACTCGACACAACTAGAAAAAAGCCCGTGTGCAGCAATGAAGACCCAATGCAGCCAAAAATAAATAAATAAATTTATTTTAAAAAATTGAAGGTTTTAAAAGGGAAAAAGTTAACCGAATAAGCCTCTGTCAAGACAGTTTTCTTCATCTGCCAATCAGCAGCATAGTGACATGGTATTAGATGTGTATTAACATCTTGATGCTTTCGATTTCTGCATGCCAAGCTACAGGGAAGTCATTTAACTTATGTGAACACACATTTCCTCATTTGAAAATAGGAATAATAATATCTACCTTGCAGGGCTACTCAGAAAAGTATGTAAGGTAAAGTATATAAAACATTTAGCACACTGCTGAAAATAATAGGAACACAATATGTGGTAGTTCAGATTACCATTTAAGGCTTTTTTCTTATTAGACTATAACTTATTTAGAAATTAAAAACTATAATGTTATTCTTTCCATAACAAAATAAAGCTTTTAAAATGTCCTGTACATCTTAAAAATTATAAAGGACATAATATTTGGACTGTAAATTTGTTCAAATGCAGGTAAGATTAGAAAGTAAATGAAAAATTCATAGGCCAATTATATCTTATTGAAAAGATAAAATCTAAAAATGAATTGATTAAATTAAAACTTGTTCCTGTTAAAAATGTATTACCTGTGGAATCCAGCCCATAAAACAAGGGAGAACTGATGATACACTAGGAGAATCATGCTGATTTTCAGAAAGTCGATTTCCATCAAAACTGCATCCTTCCAGTAATAAGCCACTGATCTGTCATAGAAACATATAAACCATTAAAATATGTATTAAAGGCTGAAATGGCAGGAGTTACTACAGTATATCTTCAGAAGAAAGGCAACAATTTCCATTGTGACTATTCATTCCAAACAACGTGAAAACAAAGATCATGGTATTTTGTTTGATAATAATGTAGGTGAAGACCTGAACCAATGTTCACTGTGAGCTTCCTTTAGGCTGAATCCTCAATTTTAGCAAGTATTTTGGAAAAAAAGACATAAATGTCATTAGTTATATAATTGCATATGTCTTGGCATTAGATTAATAGACATATAATGACAAAAGCCAAAAAGTTACTCTTTTTCCAGGAGGGGGATAGAAAAGTATACTAGAGAAAAAGAACATGTGCTACCTGCTTGGAATTCCAACATCATTTTCTAAAAAATAGAACAAAATTTGGAAAGGTTAATGAAAAAATTCTTGACACGTCATGCAGAGCTGAAAGAAGAATAAAAAAGGAGAAAGAGTTCATCTCTTATTCTAAATTAAACTTAGTGTAAATTTATAAAGTTATGAAAATAAAAATATAATTATTTTGGTAATATTAGTTTCATATTTCTTTAAAAGTGTTCATTCTTTTCGTTTCTGTAGTGTTAATCTACCCTGAGTTTATCTAAAGGCAACAAACGTAGAGCCTGCATTTGCATTCAGACCCCCATCTATAGTCTCACAATTTAAACTTGATAGAAAATGTAAACAATCTTATAAATATTGTATAGTACATTTTAAGTTAACATACTATAGAATTTTAGAGTCAAGGGAACACTTTAAGTTGGAAGTGTTGAAAACATTTTCAGTTATAACTAGAGAATGGTTTAGGGACGAGGAGGTACTAGTAGAGTATGCCTTGACAAATAGTTCTGATTAGCTAAATTTATAGTAGGGTTCTTTACCATGAAAAGATAAGCAACTTGTTTGTCAGTGAAAGAGATGGGATTAAAAATAGAATTATTGAATTCCTAAGTTCAATATTCTTTCTACTATACCACTAATGTGATGTTATACAGGCCACTTCAGGGTTGTTGAAGTATTGCCTTGGAGAAATGTAAATTAAAATTTAAAGAGTACTTGCTAATTTCAGTGCTAGAAAATCTCTGCAAGATAATTCTTCTAAGGCCTCTTCTAGAAATTTCATTGAGCTTTGCGCTCAATTGGTCTTTATAGAAATTTGTAAAAGTAGTCCCCACTGATAGTGTCACAACTTGACTATGTAATATGCATATACAGATATAAACTCATCATTTTCCTCTTCTAACCAGGGGGTAGGAGGGGTGAGAAATACTATTCTCTGGAGCCTATTTCAGTAATTGGCACCACTGACCATGTAGTTGCTTAATCAGACACCTGGGAGACATTCTTGGTTCCTTCTCCTGAACTTCCCACATGCCATCAACTATCAAGTCCAGCCACTTCCAAGAAAATCTTTTAAATCTCTCCTTTTCTCTCTATACTCTCTATCATTCCCCTACTTTGGAATGTAAAGTAGAAAAAATGAAAACATAAGAACTTCAAAAAGCGATACCCTATTGTTTATATAATAAAATGATAATATATCAGGGATTGGAGTAGTATCAACAAATGGTACCCTTGTTCCATCTGGAATTCTGCATCAATGGAAGGTGAAAAAACAGGTAGGCCCAAAATATTACCTTTATTACTGAAAAAGATAGTTTGGAGGATATAACAGGTCTCCAGGCAAATGGACTTGCTAATATCAACACTAAACACAAGAATTTGGAAGGCTTAACTTCTAGTTATGACAGTACTAAGCTAAGGAGCCAGCTGCACCAGGTGCAGAGACTGCCTTGAAGGGGCAGAGCAGAATGTGTACACCCAAAAGAAAAGCATAGGAAGGCGCAGTATTCCGCCCTGGGTTTCTGCCTCAAACTCACAGTCAGATAAACACCTTTATCTGACATCTTTCCTGGAAAGGAAGGAGTCAGGTAGAAGGCAGAGAGTGTCTAGGAGTATGAACCTTAGTAAATATTCCTCCACGCAGAAAAAGCAACAGGAGCAGGAAATAAGAAATCCCCTCTAACATTATATTTTAAATACTTGGAAAATTGCCTGATATACAGCAAATGCTCAATAAGTATTAGCTATTACTGTTCATTTAATCTAATCCATATTCAAATTTCTAGACATTTAGAATTGTTTCATATAGTGTATCCATTTAAATAAGGCAAAATAAGGTTTGGAAATTATTTAAATAATTTCAATCAAAAAATTTTTGCTTATATTCGATTTTGCAAAATATTTCCCAAATTTGTCCTAGATAACTGAGTCTATCCATCACTTAATTTATATATCAAAGAGCTAGGCAATGTGTTAGAGCATGCTTTCTAATTTGATCAATACTGTACTTCCACTCTCTTTTTCACCTGCTTTAAATGATAAGCCATATTAAAATGCTATTTATACTTAACATATATACTTATGGGGCAAACTTCATATTTTTCTATTAAAAGTTTGTTAGAAGTCTATCTTAATCATTAGTACCTTATTGTGCATGACACATATCCCTTGGATGCAAAGAAATAATTACTGAGATCAGAGCTCATTTGTTTACATTATTTTATTTTTTCAAGTAGATATTTTTTTGAATTCCAGTATTTTCTTTATTTCCACAAGAGAGACATTTGAAAATATTCACTATATCAACACCTGATCTCTCTTTTCTTTTACTTTAATCTTTTTTTAATTGAAGTATAGTTGATTTACAATATTGTGCTAATTTCAGGTGTACAGTGAAGTAATTCAGTTATACATACATATATATCTATTTCTTTCAGATTCTTTCCCCTTATAGGTTATTACAAAATATTGAGTATAGCTCCCTGTGCTATACAGTAGGTCCTTGTTGGTCATCTATTTTATGCATAGTAGTGTGTATATGTTAATCCCAAACTCCTAATTTATCCCTCTCTCCCTCTTTCCCCTTTGGTAACCATAGGGGCTATGTCTGTTTACATTATTTTAAAAGAACAGCATTGTTGAGGCTGCTTCTTGACATCTGTACAAATATACTATTTGAGTTGAACGCAAATAATTAAGTGAAAGGCATCTAAATGTGCATCTCTTGCTGTAATACCATTTCCTCTAACTACTCTTGTTTTGCTTATAAATGCATAGCTTTCAATTTAACAGAATAGGAACAGCATAAAATCATTAAAGCAAAAGGAAAAGAATCTGTACTTGGATGTTATTCACACTTGAAACCTCTGATTAAAACCTCTGATTAAAACATCTGAAACAGAGGGGCAGTTGCAAAAGTAAGAAAATAAAAAAACAAAACAACAATGACAACAAAAACTCCAAAAAAAACCCTCACACATATTTCGTTCTGCTTATAGTTTCAAAACCATTTATTAAGGGGAGTATGTATCAGGCCAACCACAATTGCATAAATATGTTTCAAATAACTAACTACCATAACCCCAACCTACTTTGAAAAGCCTATTTTAAGATCAATCTGATCCAATTCTTTGAGGTGAGACTCAAAAGGGATTAGCAACAGTAATAGTAGTGACTTTGCTCACTAAAAACAGGATTAAAGCCATTAATTTATTTCATATACAATGCTGAATTCCTTGAATACTTCTTATTTTAACTTGAATTTAACAGTGAATTAAATGTTTCCTTTGCACAGCAAAGGAAACCATCACATAATGAAAAGATAAGCTACGGAATGAGAGAAAATATTTGCAAACAATGTACCAACAAGGGGTTAATACACAAAATATACAAAGAGCTCACACAATACAATATTGAAAAAACAAACTACCCAGTCAAAAAATGGGCAGAAGACTTAGACATTTCTCCAAAGACGACTTTCAGATAGCCAACAGACACATGAAAAGATACTCAATATCACTAATTTTAGAGAAATGTAAGTCAAAACTATAATGAGGTATCACCTCACACCTGTCAGAATGGGTATCATCAAAAAGCCTACAAATAATAAATGCTGGAGAGGTTGTGGAGAAAAGGGAACCCTCATACTGTTGGTGGGAATGTAAATTGGTGCAGCCACTGTGAAGAATGGGAGATTCCTTAAAAACTAAATATAAAGTTACCATATGATCCAGCAATCTCACGCCTGGGCATATATATGAAAAAGATGAAAACTCTAATTTGAAAAGATACATGCACCCCAATGTTCATCACAGAACTATATAGTCAAGATATGGAAACAACCCAAGTGCCCATCAACAGACAACTGACTTAAGAAGATGTGGTATACATATACAATGGGATATTACTCAGCCATAAAAAGAATGAAATACTGTGATTTGCAGCAAGATGGATGGCCCTAAAGAATATACTAAATGAAATAAGTCAGACAGAAAAGCAAATATTATGATATCACATATATGGAATCTAAAAAATAATACAAATGAATCTGTATACAAAACAAACACTCACAGACACAGAAAACAAACTTATGCCTAAATGAATATCTCTCCAAAGAAGACATACAGACGGCCAAGAGGCACATGAAAGGCTCTAATTAGCATCACTAATTAGAGAAATGCAAATCAAAACTACAATGAGGTATCACCTCACACCAGTTAGAACGGACATCATCAGAAAGTCTACAAATAACAAATGCTGGAGAGCATGTGGAGAAAAGGGAACCCCCTTGCACTGTTGGAGGGAATGTAAATTTATACAGCCACTATGGAGAACTGTATGGAGGTTCCTTAAAATAGTAGAAATAGAATTACCATATGACCCAGCAATCCCATCACTGGGCATATACCCAGAGAAAATCATAATTCAAAAAGATACATGCACCCCAATGTTCATTGCAGCACTATTTACAATAGCCAGGTCATGGAAGTAACCTAAATGCCCATCAACAGACAAATGGATAAATAAGATGCAGTACATATATACAATGGAATATTACTCAGCCATAAAAAAGAACGAAATTGGGTCATTTGTAGAGACGTGGATGGACCAAGAGCCTGTCATACAGAGTGAAGTAAGTCAGAAAGAGAAAAACAAATACTGTGTATTAACACATATATGTGGAATCTAGAAAAATGGTATAGGTGAACTGGTTTGCAAGGCAGAAATAGAGACAAAGATGTAGAGAAAGAACGTATGGACACCAAGGAGGGAAAGTGGGGGGGGGCTGGTGGTGGGATGAACTGGGAGATTGGGATTAACATATTTACACTAATATGTATAAAACAGATAACTAATAAGGACATGCTGTATAAAAAATAAATTTAAAAAAAAGAAAACAAACTTATACTTACCAAAGGGGAAAGGGAGGCGGAGATAAAGTAGGCATATAAGATTAACAGATACAAACTACTATACATAAAATAGATAAGCAACAAGGATTTACTCTATAGCACAGCGAACTATATTGACTAATATCCTCTAATGGAAAATAATCTGAAAAAAATATATATATAACTAAATCACTGTGCTGTATACCTGAAACTAACACAAAATTGTAATTCAACTATACTTCAATTTAAAATATTATATTTATTGTTATCAGTCATATATTTGAAATTATTTTCAGTATATTTAATATATAGTTTTCCTCTTTATTTCTTTTTGTTTAATTTTTCTCCTTTTCTGCTAATGGACTACGTATCTATTTTTAAGCTTTTAACCATATCTTTACTCTAGTAACATTTTCTAATGTTAGTGACAATAGTGACATTTTCTAATGAATTCTTAGTTATTCAGTACTTCTCCTGAACATGACATGGATTTTATTTTAGCATGTTATTCCTAATCTAATTATTACTGTTTAGAGTTTTAGTTTTAGTTTAAACATAATAAAAAGTTATATTTTACAGTCAATACTTAATTTAAATTACATGCTAAAATTAAATTATTTTGTAATTTTTGGGCTCACTATTATTTTTGGTATATTTTGTTTTCTCTCTGGCTTTTCTTTTTCATGTTTTAATGAAACATTAACATTCTTTGAGGTTCTGAGAGTGGTAAGCCCTTGTGGTGTTTGGGTTTCTGGAAATATCTTTTTATTGCTTTCATTACTGAATGATATTTTAGATGGGAATAAAGTTTGAGGTTAACAATTACTATTCCATATCAATTTGAATATATTACTCCATTGCCTTTTGGCATCTAGTGAGCTGATGAGTAATCTATTTGATGTTATGTTTTGTTTTTTTGTATTTTTTTTTTGGTTGGAACTTTGACTTTTCTATCTGGTAGCTTTTAAGATTTTTTAATTAAAACATCTGAAACCCTGATATTGTATAGTTTCATTATAGTGTAACGAGGTGTGAACTTGAATATACTTTTAGTTAATTTTTTTGGTACTTTGTATGTGCATTTCACCTGAGAACTCTTACCATTTTCCAATTCTGGAAAATCCCTGCAACTAATTTTTCAAATTTTGCTTCTCTGCCATTCTGTCTGTTCTATAGTAGGAATCCTTTTACAAGTAGGATAGAATGCCTTAAACTATCCTCTATGTCTGATAATATCTCTTTCATATTTTTAACACTTTACATTTGTGATCAGTTCTGAGTTAATTCCTTAGCACTAACTTCCAATTAATATGTCTTTTTTCAATTGTATCTAATGTAGAGTATATTTAATCTATCAATATTTCATTTAAAGATTATATTTTTCATCTCCAAGACTACTGATTGGTTTTCACATCTACCTACATATAACTTTATTATTTCTGCCTGTTTCTATTCTGTGAGTTTTGATAATTTTTTTACTGAAAGTTATTCTTTCTTACAACTGTTTACGGAAACTAAAATAAATATTTTAACATTTTTTATCAGATTTTCCCAAAAGTAATAATAAATGAAATGACCAGATGTTGATTAACCTAATGATTTTGCTCATTTTCTTTTCTAGGATTAGATTTTTTCCCCATTTATTTGGATTTGGGTTTCTAGGTTCATCTTGAGGGGTATTTTATTTTTCTCCCACATACCTCTATAGTGACATTTCCAAATCTACATAGCTATAAAATTTACAATGCTAGTTCGGAGGTTCTATTCTGCAGGTGTTGGGGATATTGCAGTTCTAAGCTATTGATCTGGTGGTTAGTGTGGCTCAATATCTAATATTAAGTCTATGCCTTTATCTTTCAGCTCCCTTAGGCCAATAACTTTATTCAGTCTCCTTTTATTGGAGAGCTGGAGAGCCTAATCACAGTCCTGGATTTAAGCAATGACCCTTGTTTCAGTCTCCATTTCACATATAGCACCACTAATACCTTTCACTCTGCTGGGGCCATACTCTTCATTGCTTCCTACCTCTGGACTTGGAGCTCAAGACCTGTACTTTCAGACTTAGTCACAATTTTACTTTGTCCTGCTTCTGATGCAATGAAATACTGATGTTTGTGGTTTCCTCTTTTTATATTTTTTCTATCATTATATATCTATCCGGAGCAGACAGGATGAATCATTAGCTCCCTGGGCCATCTTCACCTGAAGTTCTCAACTGTTTAAAATCAGAATACATTATACAATATAATATATAAAAGGAGGAAAGAAAAATGGGTAGACAAATATCTAGGGGGATATATTAAGTATATCTCTTAGAATGAAAGAAAAATAAAGTTTGTACTGAATGTGTTAGGTCCATTTAATTATAAAAAGAAATTTTGAGGAAAAAGTGTCCTAAAATATTAAAATTAATCTGTATAATGGTTTCATAGGTCTGTTTGCTTATTAAAAAATTCATAAAGTTGTATTCTTAAGATTTGTGCAACTTACTGTATGATATTATGCTTCACTATAAAACTTTACGAAAAATAAGATACAGAGGTCAACATGAGGAGGCTCTACACATAAGCCAAAGACTAGGGATACTGCACATGAAAAAGAATAATAAATGCAATTTACAGAAGCACATTAAATATAAGAAGTTCACACTGATACTTAAAAACAGAGAAGAAATGTTATTGAACACTGTGGGAAACAGTGTATCAACACCATATTCTGAATATCCCTAGTTTAATTTTTTTTAAAAAAGCATTTATCCTTTATTTTCTATATAAAATTCCATGGTATCTAGGTAACCACATAGACCTGGTTGATTAGGCTTCTTTGAAGAAAATTTCAGCTAATAAATGCAGAAGGAATAACAGATTTAGAAAAATTTGTTTCATCTACAACTAACTTCCATTTTATAAGAAACGAGGGACAGAAGAACAAAAGTTACATAATAACACAAGGAAGCCAAGACATGAATATCAACTGTAGATCATTCTATAAGAGAAGTAACCTTGATTCTGTAACAAACAGTGGTATGAAATAATAAGAGGAACCTCATCTAGATGTGAAAAGACATAAGGTACATAATAACCAAACACAGTGTCTGGACCTTGACCCTCATTTGAACAAACTATTGGAAAAGAGTTTTTTTTGAGACAGTGGTAAATATTGTTATGAACTGAGTATTAAATGATGCCAAGGAATTATTGTTAATTTTTGTATGTGTGATAATATATTGTGTTTATTTAAGAAAAAAATTTTTTTGAGAAATGGAGGAGTAAAACAAAACAATGTCTGGAATTGCTTCAGCAAAGACAATCAAAAAGAGAAAAAGAAGGAATATTTCTAAATCTTGAAAACTTTGCATATGGAGATTCATTTTACTATTCTCTCTCCTTCTGTATCTGTTTGCAATTGTTTAATAAGGAAAAATACTACAAAAATTTGGAGAAAACTTGAAGATCAGAGAATATTTACATTTTCTCTAGGGAATTACCTTCTCTGTCTAGAGCTACTATCCAATACAGTAGCCATGGCCACATGTTCTATTGAGCATTGAGATGTTACTAGTCTGAATTGAGATGTGCCATAAATATGGAATATGTGATGGATTTCAAGGACTTTATACAATAAAAAGGAAAGTAAAATATATCATTCATAATTTTAAAATAGTTATTATATGTTGAAGCAACAATATTTTGTATATATGTTAAATAAAATATTAAAATTATTTGTATCTGTTTCTTTTACTTTTTTTAATGTAACTACTAGAAAATATAAAATTACATATGTGGCTTGATATAGGTTGAAGAAGGAGAGCGTTCTAGGGAAAGAAATACAAACAGGTTTCTTGGAAGTTTTTGAAAGCTGGGGAAGGACTAGAACCATTGATGGAACTTAGTACGTAATACCAGCACACTGACTTTTTTTCAGCAGTGTCAAGTAAAGTCGGAATGTTTCCTAGCAGAAAGACTTTCAAAACAGGAAATTTGAGCCAGTTTTCAGCTTCCTGCTATATTTTCAGAGCATGAGAAGACAGCATTAAATTGGCAAGGCTACCTAAACTGTATAGTCAACTAAGAATTAAAAGTCCTTTAAACTGGTGGAAACATAGTAAGACAGTCAAAGCATTTAATGCTACAAGAATATCAAATAGATTTAAAACCTCTGGTTGCTGTAGTTACTTAAGTTCTTAAGAAAAATCATTTTTTGTTGAACTGGTTTTATATTGTACTAGTTTGCACATACCAACTCATTTTAGAGATTGACTTTTAGAGAAAATTATATTACTAAGCACTCTTATAGTTCCCCCATGATTTAAAAACGATCTCTACTTTATAATGACTATATAAGCATATTCACATTAAGTGCTCAGTTTTAAAATGAAAACTATCAGAAATATATGTCTTAAAATGAACTATTTAAGGATTTCTTTTTTTGGTAGATTGTCCACTGCTGGACTGATAAGCTACTTATACTCATTTGGGGAGGATGCGTCTAAAGCTCCTAACTCCCAATTCTGATGAACCCATTCTCCTCATGAACCCTCACATGTCTAAATGTCTAATTTCTTCATTGTTTTAACTTCTATTTCCTGGTAAGCTTTACAAGGGAGGGAACTGAAATATGAATAGCATAATAACCACTTGGTATATGGGCAGACTCTAGCCTGGCATGAAGCAGCCGAAATGAACTGGCAAGCATGCGCGGCTATATGACTCTACCAGGTCCCAAAGGAACAGCAGCTTTCAGGTATCCTAGGGAATTGTGCATTATTAACAAGACTAAAATGTTTTTAATAAGCCTGATTTGCCAAGGTAAAAGACTTGTTTTTGCCTTTTGTGTTTGGCAGCATCAGCAGTCAAGGAGGGAGCTGGAAGCTACTCAGATTTGTCAGGGCAAAACTTTCACAGCCTTGGGCAAGATCTAGAACGCAAGCTGAACGGGTGCTTGATTTACACATTTTCCAGTACTAAGTTTCACAACTGCTGTTTAACAAATAATAAATCAATAATGGTAGTGAGGAAAGTTTAGAGGGTCATGTTCAGGATCTAAAAAAATCAATATACATACATGTTCCCTTAAGCTGGTCTAGGAGGTTGAAATATTGATTGGTGTGGGAACTATAGCCTTGCTTGAACATTTCACTAGTTTAATTCAGTCTAGGGTGGTAGAGATTGAAATATATTCAAAATAAATTAAATTCTGCAGTGACAGTAAAATTCAAACATAATTCAAATCCAATATTCTCCTATCAAAATAATCCTTTTGCTGAAAAATTTGATTAAGAGGAACCTAAATGAGTTATTTAACTTGCTGATTTTGCCAAGTGCAAACAGTGAGGGGCTTACAAAAACTTTTTATCTGATAAATATATCTGGAACTGCAGGTAAGAAATTAGGAAATGTGCTTCTATAGTTCATATGAATGAGGGGCCAAAGAGAGGAAAAATTCTGTTGAATTACCTCAAATCCCATGTGTAGAGATGGCTTTTTTAACTTAAAGTTGTAAGATATAATTGTATCAAACTTATAATGTTCCTGAATATATTGACCAATGAATATTTTGGTTTTTAACAATATAGTAGCTTTCATGAATGTCAAATGACAGAATTCTGCTTTACTGGATAAGAGCAGAGAACTTTTATTAAAATACACTTTTGTTTCTAATTAAAAAATAAATATTGCCTAATGAAACCTAATCCAAATCAAGTTCAAAGAAATAATAAAACACACACACACATAGGTTTTCAGAGACCCTCATAATAAACATGTCAAGGAAGTTATTATTTATATCCATTGATAAAAGAGACAACAAAGGCTCAGACTGCTTCATTGTTTTTAAAAGTCACATGGCTCTGTTTTGGAGAACTAAGATTAGAATCTTGTTTTAGTTTTTTTTTTTTTTTTGCGGTACGCTGGCCTCTCACTGCTGTGGCCTCTCCCGTTGTGGAGCACATGCTCTGGACGCGCAGGCTCAGCGGCCATAGCTCACGGGCCTAGCCGCTCCGTGTCATGTGGGATCTCCCCGGACTGGGGCACGAACCCATGTCCCCTGCATCGGCAGGTGGACTCTCAACCATTGCGCCACCAGGGAAGTCCTAGAATCTTGCTTTATTAACTGCCAGCCTTTTTCCCCCATCTATAAAACATAACATATATGCTTGGGGTTTTCTGGTTGTAGATCATTTTATTTCTATTTTGTAAGAACAGGAGCGAAATAGTTCTGGAAATATGAACACACCTTGACACAAAATAAAACTCATTTCCCTTGTTTTTTATATCAATATACCCAAACAATGATACTACCATATTATGTGTGTGCTTCACAGCTGCTAAGAGACCACACAACCAGGTAAACTGCATGATTCCTGGATTATACATCATGTATTCCCTCCCTCTCCTTAACAGCTAGGCAACAGTTTATGTGCACCAGTAATAGCTAAGGTAGCTCTTATTGGCTAGAGGCTAAGGTTAAAATAAAATGCGAAGGATGAAAGAGAACCTGCTAATTTCTTCAGCTTCAATGTTGAATTTTATAGCAATCTATAGAGCCAAAAGAGAAAGAAAGACCTAGCTTATTGTTAATGATCAAATTTCTGGCACACTATACCATTACAGCTGATGTTAATAATGCCTATTATAGTGCCTCTCCTATTGTTGGCCTTCAACTCAACAATTCAACAAGGTTTTAATGGAGCGCTTATTATGTACGAGGTATTGTTTGAGGTATCTGAGATACAACAAAACTGGAAAAAAAGTGACTACGCTCATGAGACTTACATTCCAGTAGAATAAGACAGACAACAAACAACAAATATAATAAATAAATTATATAGTATGTTAGAAAGCAGTAGTGATATGAAAAGAAAATTGTTGGCCTGAGAACTAGAATTATATAAATAGAACTTCTGAAAAGTCAGTTGCCTAAGGTCAACTAAGTTAAAGAACTATGGTTTTACATTTATTTTAATTATATGTAATATACTGAACTAGATACTGGGGATCTGAAGATGGATAAGACAGTCTTTATCTTCAATGTCATTACAATATCATAAGACAGACCAACACAGATGTATAGAGATAATTTTACTACAACATGCAGTATCTTATATTAGCAGTGGAAAAAAGTTAAGAGGGCAATTCTATGTGCGAGAATGGGAAAGAATGGTAGAGAATGCCAATGACATGGAAGAAGGTTGGAGTTGTTGGGGGAAGCATTTCATTAATTTTGTTATTAATATTTGAATGGTTATCTATATTATCTATTATTGCAAGAGTAATGCATTTTTAGCAGAAAAGCTAGCTAGGAAAATTTATACTGCAAAAGATGGCTTAATTTTTTTTTAACATAGTTGGCTTGATTTTAACAGTGAACTAATATACTCACAAATTGTAAACTCCCTAAGGACAAGATTTGGTCTAAATTTTTCACACATTTTATACATACTTCATTGTATAGCAAATATTTATTGACTCGAATGTTAGAACAGGTAACCTAACAGAACTTCAAGATTTATATCATTTTTTTACTGAAGTTATATTTTCAAATACTATGTTATATTCCTAAGATTCTTATTTTTACATTAGAACATGTTGTATCTTGTACAGGTTGTTTCATGTTAAATCTTAACTTACTCTTGATTTTTCACACAGGTAATATAATCTATCTCTGCTGATCTTACACTATAGAGATAGGTGACTTTGAGATTGGAGCAAAATCTCTTTATCACAGTTGGTAATTACATAATTTTTGACTCAGATAAACATCTAAAATTATTCTAATACCTTAATTTGCAGCTTTGCTTCTTGCAGTCGACCTTTCCATGAGGCCACAAATTTAAGGCTATCCACAGAGCAGACCATAGCCCTGTGAAAATAAAGCATCAAATGTCAGAAAGAGATAATTTTCAGGAATTAAAATATGAATAGCTATAGAAGATATACACATTCCTATTTATTTAAAATTGAAATATTTATAATGTACAAGTAATCAGATATCTTAGGCTATGCACAATACCTTAGATTTCACACTAACTTTTTAAAGTTAACTTGTTATGTCAGTCTCCTCTTCAAGGTTGTGTAGGTATCTTGAGGATAGGGTCTTTTATTTTTACATCCTCCATTTTGACCATCATCCTCAAATGCAGGCACATAATGGGGGTTCAATGGTGGTTCAATAAATGTTTACTAGCTGAACTATGATATTTATAATATGCTCCTGAGGTACTATCAATTGAATATCCCCCAAAGCACTAAAAAGAAACTAAATTTTTTTCAGTATGTTTTTGGAAGTGTCTTTTTCATTGCATTCTAACTTCTTAAAAATGATAGACTATATATGATATGATATTCCAAATTTGTTTTTAAAAAGAGTTTGAACTTAACCATCAAATACTGTTTCCCACCAAGAAGCCTAGTCAGCATTGTCTAACAGAATTTTCTACAGAGATAAATATATTTTCATTCAGTCCAAAATGGCAGCCACTACCCAAATGTGGCTATTGAGAACTTTAAATGTGGCTAGTGTATTGAGAAATTACATTTTTAATTTTATTTAACTTGTTTGGGGGGGGTGCTATTAAAGAATTTTAATAGCAGGTGGTGTTAGCAGTCCTTTTCTTCCTGATACAGACCAGGGTTTTTCCATCTGACTTTATATAGTAGGACCACTTGGATTTGTGTGGTGTAAGCAGGATGGAAAGAGGGGAGAAGGTTCAAGGGGGAAATACGCTTTTACATAAATCACATGTGAAGGGAGTTTTGAAGTCATTATTGCTATTGCTTCACGATGATGGGATTGCTTCTTTTGATATTACGTTGTATGAGTTGTTTGTATATTTTGGTTATTAACTCCTTGTCCGCTGCATTATTTGCAAATATTCTCCCATTCCTTAGGTTGTATTTTCATTTTGCTGATGGTTTCCTTTGTTGTGCAAAAGCTTTTAAGTTTTCTTAGGTCCAATTTGTTTATTTTTACTTTTATTTCTTTTGCCTTAGGAGACAGATCCAAAAACTATTGCTATGATTTATGTCAAAGAGTGTTCTGCCTATGTTCTCTTCTAGGAGTTTTATGGTTTCATGTCTAACATTTAGAAGTTTAATTCATTTTGGGTTTATTTTGAATATGGTGTGAGGTAATGTTCTAATCTCATTGTTTTACATGTAGATGTCCAGATTTCCCAATGTCACTTTTTGAACAGACTGTCTTTTCTCCACTGTATATTCTTGCCTCCTTTGTTGTGTATTAATTGATCACAGGTGTGGGGGTTTATTTCTGGGCTCTCTAATCTGTTCCATTGATCTATGTGTCTGTTTTTGTGCCAGTAGCATGCTGTTTTGATTACTGTAGGTTTGCAGAATAGTCTGAAGTCTAGAAGGATGATATCTCCAGCTTTGTTCTTTTTTATCAAGATTGCTTTGGCAGGGACTTCCCTGGCAGTCCAGTGGTTAAGACTCTGTAGGGGGGAATGGGTTCAATCCTGGTCAGGGAAGTAAGATCCTGCATACCGAGTGGCATACCCCCCCCCCAAAAAAAAAAGATTTCTTTGGCAATTTGGAGTCTTTTGTGGTTCCATTTCAATTTTAGGATCACTTGTTCTAGTTCCATGAAAAGTGTCATGAGTATTTTGATAGGGACTGCATTATATTTGTAGATTGCTTTTGGTAGTATATTCATTTTAACAAAATCATAAGAACAACAAGTATCTTTCCATTGTTTGGAATCTTCTTCAGTTTCCTTCATCAATGTTTTATACTTTTCAGATCATAGGTCTTTCACCTCCTTGGTTAACTTTATTCCTAGGTATTCTTTTTGATGTGACTTTAAACATTTTTTTTGACTTTTTCTTTTTGATAGCTCATTATTATTATATAGAAACATAATAGATTTCTGTATATTAATCTTGTATCCTGCAACTTTGCTGAATTCATTTATTAGTTCTAATAGTTTCTGGGTGGAGACTTGAGGGTTTTCTATATATACAGTATCATGTCATCTGCAAATAGTGAAAGTTTTAACTCTTCCCTTCTAATATGGATGCCTTTTATTTCTTTCTTGTCTGATTACTGTGGCTAGGACTTCAAATAATATGTTAAATAGAAGTAGTGAGAGTGGGCATCCTTGTCTTGTTTCTGAATTTAGAAGAAGGCTTTCATTGTTTCACCACTGAGTATGATGCTGGCTATAGGTGTCATAAATGACCTTTACTATGTTGAGGTATGTTCTCTCTATATCCACTTTGATGAGAGTTTTTATCACGAACAGATGTTGAATTTTGTCAAATGCTTTTTCTGCATCTATTGAGATGATAATTTGATTTGTGCCTTTTCTTGTGGTAATGTGGTGTATCACATTAATTGATTTGCAAATGTTGAGCCATCCTTGCGACTCTGTAATAAATCCCATTTTTTCATGGTGTATGAGCCTTTTTATATATTGTTAGATTTGGTTTGCTAATATTTTGTTAAGGATTTTTATATCCTATATTCATCAATTGGCCTGTAATTTTCTTTCTTGTAGTAGTCTTTGGCTGCTTTTGGTTATCAGAGAAATGGTGGCCTTGTAGAATGAATTTGGGAATGTTCTATCCTCTTGAATTTGGGGAATAGATTTAGAGGACAGGTATTAGTTCTTCTTTATATGTTTGGTAGAATTCCCCTGTGAAGCCACCTAGTCCTGGACTTTTGCTGGCTGGGAGTATTTTTATTACAAATTTAATTTCACTACTAGTGACTGGTCTATTGAAATCATCTATTTCTTCTTAAGTCAGTCTTGGCAGGCTGTATACTTCTAGAAATTCATCCATTTCTTCTAGGTTGTCCAATTTGTTGGCATATAACTGTTGGTAGTATTCTCCTGTGATTTTTTTTTTTTAATCTCTGTGGTATTGGTTGTTATTTCTCCTCTTTCATTTCTTATTTTTTTGGGTCTTTTGTTCTTGGTGAGCATGGCTACAGGCTTATCAATTTTGTTTATCTTTTTAGAAACCCAGCTCTTGGTTTCATTAATCATTTCTATTGTTTTCTTCTTATGTCTATTTTACTTATTTCCCCTCTGATCTCTATTATTTCCTTTCCTCTGCTGATTTTGGGCTTTGCTAATTCTTCTTTTTCTAATTCTTTTAGGTGGTATGTTAGGTTGTTTATTTGAGGTTTTTTTTTTTTTTCTTTTTGCGGTATGCAGGCCTCTCACTGTTGTGGCCTCTCCTGTTGCGGAGCACAGGCTCTGGAAGCGCAGGCTCAGAGGCCATGGCTCACGGGTCCAGCCGCTCTGCGGCATGTGGGATCTTCCCAGACCAGGGCACAAACTCGTGCCCCCTGCATCGGCAGGCAGACTCTCAACCACTGCGCCACCAGGGAAGCCCGAGATTTTTCTAGTTTCTTGAGGAAGGCCTGTATCAGTATCAACTCTTAGAACTGCTTTTGATGCATCCATAGATTTTCGAGTGTTTTGTTTCCATTTTCATTTGTCTCAAGGTATTTTCTGATTTCCTCTTTGATTTCCTTATTGACCCATTGGCTTTTTAGTAGCATGTTGTTTAGTCTCTATATGTTTGTTCTTTTCCCATTTTTCTTTCTGAAGTTGATTTCTAGCTTCGTACCATTGTGGTCAGAAAAAAGATGCCTGATATAATTTCTATCCTCTTAAATTACTGATGCTTGTTTTGTGATCTAGTATGTGAGCTCTCATGAAGAATATCCCATATGCTCTTGAAAAGAATGTGTATTCTCCTGTTTTTGGATATAATGTCCTGTAGGTATCAATTATGTGCAAATGTTCTATTGTGTCATTTAAGACCTCTGTTGGCTTTTTGATTTTCTTTCTGGATGATCTGTCCATTGATGTCAGTTGGGTATTAAAGTCCCCTACTATTATTGTATTATTGTCAAGTTATCCCGTCATATCTGTTAGTATTTGCTTCATATATTTAGGTGCTCCTGTATTGGGTGCATATATGTTAACGAGTGTAATATCCTCTTCTTGTATTGATCCTTTTATCATTATATAATGCCCTTCTTTGTCTTTTGTTATAGCCTTTGTTTTAACATCTATTTTGTCTGACATCAGTTTTGCTACCCGCACTTTCTTGTTGCTTCTGTTTGCATGAAATATCTTTTTTGCACCTGTTCGCTTTCAGTCTGTGTGTATCTTTAGCCCTAAAGTGAGTCTCTTACAGGCAGCATATTGAAGGGTCTTCTTCTTGTATCCAATAAGCCACTTAATTAGAGCATTAGTCCATTGACATTTAAAGTAATTATTAATAGGTATGTACGTATTGCCATTTTATTACTTGTTTTCTGGCTGCTTTTGTAGCTTTTTCTGTTCACATCTTTGTTTCTTCTCTAGTGGTTAGACAATTTTCTTTAGTACTATGCTTGTGTTCCTTTCTTTTTAGTTTTTGTGTATGTATTGTAGGTTTTTGATTTGTGGTTACCCTAGGTTCATGTGTGTTGACCCATAATTATATCTACTTGACTTAAACTGACAGTCATTTAAGTTCAAACCATTTTAAAAGATATACATTTTTACTACCCTCCCCGACATTTTTGTTTTTTGTGTCATATTTTACATCTTCATGTTTATCCCTTAGCTGTTTGTTGTAGTTATAGTTGCTTTTACACTTTTTGTCTTTTAATCTATGTACTGACTTATTTAAGTGATCTTCAACATTTACTATATATTTATCTTTCCTACTGGGATTTTCCATTTCCTATAGATTCTTATTTTCCATGTAGAGATCCTTCAACAGTTCTTTTAGGGTAGGTTGAGTATTGATGAATTCTTTTAGTTTTTGCTTGTCTGAGAAATTCTTTATCTCTTTTTCTATTCTAAATGATAATTTTATTGGGTAGAGTATCCTAGCTTGCAGGTGTTTCCTTTTCAGGATTTTAAATATATCCTTTCTGGCCTGCAATGTTTCTGCAGAGAAATCAGTTGATAGCCTTATGGGGATTCCCTTGTGTATGGCTCTCTATTTTTTTCTTGCTGCCTTTAGAATTCTCTATTTAAAAAATTTTCCATTTTAATTATGATATATCTTGGTGTGGGTCTGTTTGGGTTCATCTTGTTTGAGACCCTCTGTACTTCCTGTACCTAGATATCTATTTCCTTCTTCAGGTTTCTGAAGTTTTCAGACACAATTTCCTCAAATACATTTTCACTCTCCTTCTCTCTCTCTTCTTTTTCTGGAACCACTAAAATGTGAAAGTTGGGACACTTAATGTTATCAGACATGTTTCTTAGATTGCTTTTAAAAAAAAATTTTTTTTTTCTCCTGGTGCTCTGATTGGATGGTTTCCATTATTCTGTCTTCCAGATCACTTATGCATTCTTCTATATCACTTAGTCTGCTATTCATTCCTTCTAATGTGTTATTTCAGCTATTAAATTATTTATTTTTGACTGGATCTTTATATTTTCTAGATCCTTGAGAACATGTTCATTTTTTAGATCAATTCTTTTTCCTAATTCAAGTAACATTTTCACTACCAATGTGTCTAACTCTTTATCTGGTAAATTGTTTATTTTTCTTTCATTATTTATTTTTTCTCTTGATCTTTCAATTGAGAGTAGTTCCTCTGTCTTTTCATTATTTTAGACTTAACTTTCTCTGCCTCTATGAATTTAGGTGAAACAGTTACCTATTGCATCTTAAAGGGGTGTTCTTATGTTTGAGTGTCTCTATGCTGACTACATATGTTCAATGCCTTTGGTGGGAGAGCTGGATTTGATGTGGATGCCAGTCATGTCTTTCCTCAGAGTGTGTTGGCAGCTATCGCCTTGGTAAGTGGTGGGGCTGGAGACAGAGCTGGCCTGGGGTGTGAGGCAAGGCTTCTTCTCTGGTCAGTAACCATCACTGCCCTCCCAGGGTCGGGGTCTGATCCCATGTTGCTGCAGAAGAAGACCTGTGTGTCAGGCTCGAACTGGCTCCATTTCCTTTAAGTGTGGGTTTTCCCCACTCCCCACACCAGGAATTTTGTCCCAGGAGGGGAGTGCTGAATCAAGTGAGGTTCATGTGCATACAGCAGTCCAATGTGCTGTCTGTGCAGGCATCTGTGGTTCTGTGGTTTCTCAGTTTTGATTTGCATTTCCCTAATGATTAGTGATGTTGAGCATCCTTACATGTGTCTGTTGGCAATCTGTATATCTTCTCTGGAGAAATGTCTATTTAGGTCTTCTGCCCATTTTTGGATTGGGTTTTTCTTTTGATATTTAGCTGCATGAGTTGTATATTTGGAGATTAATCCTTTGTTAGTTGCTATGTTTGCAAATAGTTTCTCTCATTTTGAGGGCTGGCTTTTCGTCTTGTTTAAGGTTTCCTCTACTGTGTAAAAGCTTTGAAGTTTCATTAGGTCCCATTTGTTTATTTTTGTTTTTATTTCCACTTCTCTAGGAGGTGGGTCAAAAAGGATCTTGCTGTGATTTATGTCATAGAGTGCTCTGCCTATGTTTTCCTCTAAGAGTTTTATCTTGTCTGTCCTTACATTTAGGTCTTTAATCCATCTGAGTTTATTTTTGTGTATGGTGTTAGGGAGTGTTCTAATTTCATTTTTCACATGTGGCTGTCCAGTTTTCCCAGCACCACTTATTGAAGAGAGTGTCATTGCTCCATCGTATATTCTTGCCTCCTTTATCAAAGATAAGGTGACCATATGAGTGGGTTTATTTCTGGGCTTTCTATCTGTTCCATTGATCTACATGTCTGTTTTTGTGCCAGTACCATACTGTCTTGATTACTGTAGCTTTTGTAGTATAGTCTGAGGTCAGGGAGCCTGATTCCTCCAGCTCTGTTTTTCTTTCTCAAGATTGCTTTGGTTATTCAGGGTCTTTTATGTTTCCATACTAATTGTGAATTTTTTTGTTCTAGT
This sequence comes from Neophocaena asiaeorientalis asiaeorientalis, assembly GCF_003031525.2. Taxonomy (NCBI): domain Eukaryota; kingdom Metazoa; phylum Chordata; class Mammalia; order Artiodactyla; family Phocoenidae; genus Neophocaena; species Neophocaena asiaeorientalis. The sequence continues at coordinate 567,749 of NW_020175490.1, read as the reverse complement.
TCTGTGAAAAATGCCAGTGGTAGGTTGATAGGGATTGCATTGAATCTGTAGATTGCTTTGGGTAGTATAGTCATTTTCACAATGTTGATTCTTCCAGTCCAAGTATATGGTATAGCTCTCCATCTGTTTGTAACATCTTTAATTTCTTTCATCAGTGTCTTATAGTTTTCTGCATATAGGTCTTTTGTCTCCTTAGGTAGGTTTATTCCTAGGTATTTTATTCTTTTTGTTGCAGTGGTAAATGGGAGTGTTTCCTTAATTTCTCTTTCAGACTTTTCATCATTAGTGTATAGGAATGCAACAGATTCCCTTGCATTAATTTTGTTTCCTGCTACTTTACCAAATTCATTGATTAGCTGTAGTAGTTTTCTGGTAGCATCTTTAGGATTCTCTATGTATAGTAAGTATCACGTCATCTGTAAACAGTGAAGGAAACGATAGCAAAGATCAATAAAACTAAAAGCTGGTTCTTTAAGAAGATAAATAAAATTGAAAAACCATTAGCCAGACTCTTCAAGAAAAAAAGGGAGAAGATTGAAATCAATAGAATTAGAAATGGAAAAGAAGTAACAACTGACACTGCAGAAATACAAAGGATCATGAGAGATTATTACAAGCAATTATATACTAGTAAAATGGACACCTGGAAGAAATGGACAAATTCTTTGAAAAGTACAACCTTCTGAGACTGAACCAGGAAGAAATAGAAAACATAAATGGACCAATTACAAGCACTGAAATTGAAACTGTGTTAAAAATCTTCCAACAAACTGTGATTAATCTTCCAACAAAGAAAAGACCAGGACCAGATGGCTTTACAGGTGAATACTATCCTTCTCAAACTCTTCCAAAATATAGCAAAGAGAGGAACACTCCTAATCTCATTCTATGAGGCCCTGATACCAAAACCAGACAAAGATGTCACAAAAAAAGAAAACTACAGGCCAATAACACTGGTAAACATAGATGCAAAAATATCCACCAAAATACTAGCAAACTGAATCCAATAGCACATTAAAAGGATCATACACCATGATCAAGTGGGGTTTATCCCAGGAATGCAAGGATTCTTCAATATACGCAAATCAATCAATGTGATACACCATATTAACAAATTGAAGGAGAAAAACCATACGATCATCTCAACAGATGCAGAAAAAGCTTTTGACAAAATTCAACACCCATTTATGATAAAGTCTCTCCAGAAAGTAGGCAGAGGGAACTTACCTCAACATAATACAGGCCACATATGACAAACCCTCAGCCAACATCATTCTGAATGGTGAAAAACTGAAACCATATCCACTAATATCAGGAATAAATCATTTAAATTTAAATAGCATCATTTGACTTCTGCCTACCATATTGGACACAATAGGTCTAGATAAATAAATGACCAAAATTTTAAAAATTATGTTTTGCCTTTTTCAATTCTAATATAAAACACATCATAATTGAAAGCAGTGTTCTCTAAACTAGAAGTTTACTGTTATTAAACGTCAAGTATTAAGAAATAACACAACTGTCTGGATTCAACAATAAATTTATTTCTTGACAATCAAGGGAATGTGATCAGAAGTGAACAAATCAAAGTATAATTACCCTCTCAGACAAATAAGTATTTCATTCTATTTACCTTGCAGTTTCCTGGCGAAGCGCATTGAGAAATGTGTCTGGGTGGAAGAGTTCTGATAGGTCAAGTGTATCGGAGAGAAGAGTCTGGTTTTCAGCTCTCTCTACCCAGTTCTAGGAGGAGGGAGATACACGAACACACATTTAAAAACTTTGCAAACTTGAAAGATAAAGATTGGATACAGATATGGTGAAATAGTTCCCACTAAAAATCAAACCAAAACAAAAAATACCCTCTCTTGGTCCTTCTTCTCACCAGCTATTATCCTATTGATATTTATCTGTGCCACTTCATAACAAAAAAACATTGTCTAATTTCATCTATAGTATTTGACCTTTTTAAAACACTTTGACTTTCTTAAAACACTTTCTTCTCTTGGCTTCTCAATCACTACAGTCTCCCAGTATTTCTTCTGTCTTCCTGACTATAACTTCTTGGTGTCCATCATTGACTCCTCCTCCTTTCCTGGAATTCCCAATATTGGGGTGTACTCAGGACCATTACTTGGTCAATCCTATAGTTTTAAAGACCAGTATGCTTATGATTCCCAATATTATATCTGCTACTCCTTCCTACCTGTTTCCTGTCACTTACTTTTCTGACATTTCCACCATGATGTTTAACAGTTATCTAAACATGTTCAAATCAGAATTCTAAATTTGCAAGACCACCTTCCTCTTCCCTAGGAAATCTTCTTTATCACCAGAATCCTTCAGCTCAGTGAGAAATTCAATTGATTACTCAGGCCAAAACCTTGAAATTATTTTTTACGTCTCTCCCATGTCCCACAGCCAAATTCACAGGTCTGATATAAAAATCTTAGCACTTCTGCATTTCCACATCCACCACCCTAATCCATAACACCACCATATTATCACTTGGATTACTGCAATAACCTCTTAACTAGTTAGCCTGTTCCCTGCCTACATCTGTTTTTCCCTCAGATATGTTCATGATTTGCTTTCTTACTTCATTCAAGTCTCTGTTTAAATATCACCTCCTAAGTGGCCTTACCGGATCACTCATGCTGAAGTGTCACCCTTTTCAACCCATTAACTTTCTAATTCCTTTAATCTACATCCATTTTCTCTACAGCATACTGATATTTATTAGATATAAAGTTCAGTTCGGCTTCAATATTTCATCAAGATCTACTATTTGCCTTCTCCTTCTGGTAGGCCCAATAAATAGATGCTTACTTTAAAAATGTCCTGACATTCCCAGAAATGAATAATATAAATATGTGTATAAGCACAGATGTTACTACCCTATCTAATAAGTGTAACAATGTTACAAATGCCAACAAGGTATGACATTTAGATTTATTTAAAATATTAGATTATTTACTATCACATATAAATGGGCATTTTACATGCCACTTGGAGTGAAAATAACTCCCTATGTGCTCTATAGGTTTAAATTCTCTTGCTCTAAACTATAAATGAGAGTTTATTATTGCAAGAGTAAAGTTTTAAAAATAATCGTGAAAACTGTTAATTTTATATAAGAAAATTAAGAACTCTAGAGTTCAATAAATAGAGAAATTGATAATTATTACAAATATTGAGAGACTACAATAGCTAGACAAGTGTAAGGAAAAATGTTGGAAGCATTTTAGTCAAGAAATATTAATAAAAATTTAACTAATATGAAGAATAATATACATATTTGGTTATCTTGAAATTCAGACCTTTGTAAAATTGTTTGACATACTTGCATTTGCAACACTAAATAAAATTATTATTAAGAACAAAATTTAATTGTAGTTTACTTAGTTTTATTTAACATGAGTCCTTCAAGTTCTAGTTGGGAATACTTTCTATCTTGTGAGAATGAAGTAACAATGAAATATTAGCTTTGCCACCTTGAATTTTCTCAAGGAGAAACAAGGCCCTAATATCATTTACAAAAAAATCCAATATAAATCATCTTCAATCTAGGCATAAACAATTTTTAAAAATACAGAAAAGAAAAAAGTAAAGAAAAATTAGATACATCAAATATTTATTTTCTCACTTTTACAATTTCAAAACAATAGACATTAAAAGGAATATTTTATTTAGGAACAATTTTTCATTGAGGTTTCGAATTTGTGGAGGTTAAAAAAAAGCCTGACAAAATCATTAATATAGATTAACAATCATTTTCAGGACATGAAGTATGAGGAGTTTTGAGATTTCTTTAAGCTATAGACCTTATGTTCAAGGTTCTTCCTAGAAAACATGTTACTGAAATATATTTTCCTAAACTATTTTTACTATTCACAAACAAGTTAATATTATTGGTAGTAATATTAAATATTCTACTTTAATATTATGTGCAATAGACAATTAGATAAGCATATATATCTTAAAGTCCTTTTAAAGTGTGACAATGTGTAAATTAACAATGAAACCAATCGCTGCTTTTCTTGCTAGTGAAGAGTTTTCCAGCTGCAAATAGCTAACAACAAAGTGAACCTGATAGAAGATACATTATAGAATGGAAAATCAGCATGCACTTATCATTGACAATCGAATAGTGGTGAGGACCATGACTGATTTAGGAATCAAAGGTACACATGTTTTGTTCATAACTTTCCACTGGGTTTTCAGAAATAATAACAGTATTTGATAGGACAGACTTATTGACTATAGCAGAAAAATTGTCAACTACTTTCATTCTTCTTCAACCAAAGATAAAACTATATGACATAAAAGACATTTTTCAATTGTCTTGTTTTATACTAATAAACTATGTTCATACCAGATGTAATAGAAGACTTTAAGTGGTAAAAATGGCTGTATAAAGCAAGGAAAGCCTTGAAACAGTGTTTTGAAAATAAGGGTACCAACATAGCAGATGTTACTAACAATCACCGGTTACTTTCAGGGAAAGTAATTTGTTTGCTAGAACCTGCCAGTTCTTCAAAAAACCAAACTTGTCTTAAGAGTTTAAATTCTCTGCATGTTTTCTGCTGTAAAGATCTTCTTACTGTGATACTCCAGGAAGCTGCTGAAATTGGTATGCATGTGATAAAAGCTGAGATGCAGATAAAAATTCAGAGAAGATTTTGTTATCTTGAAAGCCAATTATGTTGCTATATTGTCACATTTCTAGACCCAAGATTTATCTTCTGCAAGCAGTACAAATAGCATGGTTTATAGGATTGCTTCTATAAAACTGTCAATCATCATAGACTACTGTTTAGTATTCCAAATGTGCAAGAGAGTTGACTATAGGCAGAAGTAATCAGCTGACAGTACTGAGAAATTATTGTCCCTGTACAAAATCTGATGCCTAAAATTCTGTAATTCTACTGCTATAGTAATAGCTATATTTTATTGGATAAAATTTCAGATATACTATACCCTAAGTTCATTCTATAATGGTGATAATCCAATTTAAAGTTTGACTGTATTTTAATCTTAAATCTCAGGATTTTGGTGAAGATGTATTTTTCTATGCAATTCTAATTTAATGTATTTATTTATTATATATCTCCACTAAATGTAGAGATTCTTATTGGCAGAGCAATGAATGGCACATAATAAAATTCAATAAACATTCACCAAATGATGAATAAATTAAAGAATATGAATAAAAAATACCCGTAAGGTAGCTCTTCTAGCTGAGTATAGTACATGAAAATAGGGATGCTGGAGGTTTTTGACCACATACAGACTATTTTTTCAATTTTGTTTATGTAAGTTTTCCTATGAATATTTTTACGGAGTACCCAGTATGTGTAAAACATTGCAGTAATGACTGTGAAAGTTACTGAGTTAGGGAAAAAAAAGAGATTCCCTTCTCAGGAATGCAAAGTATTGCAGAACCTTGCAAGATAGATTAAGACACCTCAGAAAATGAAAGAAAAGTAAACAATGTAATTTTAATAAAATTACTTTTAAAGTTCAAGATCTTAAGAGAAAATGAAACAAGCCTTCAAATGTTAGATGGTGGAACAAAGTATAAAGTTGAACAATAGTGTTCATTGGGTAGATTTAAATAGAAGCTAAAATCTCAGAAATACCTCATGGGTACTACAAAAATACATCTCAGCAGGTGTACGAATCATGATGATTGGGAAGCATGAAAGAGATTTATGTCAGTTTGCTTGAGAATAACCCTAAGATTGACTGAATCATTCATTTATTCAACAGATATTTACTGAAAAACCTACTTGTGTAAGCCACTGTTCTACATGCTTGGATAGAGCAGTAAACAGACAAAAATCTCTGCTCTTATCAAGCTTCCATTTTAGTGGAGGAACACAGAGAAAACAAACAAACAAACAAGTAAAATATATACACTATTAGGTGGAGATATAGGCTATGGAAAAAAATTTAAAAGGGAAACAGGATGTAAAGTATCAAGGAAGAGGAGGGTTACAATCTGAAATAGGATGGTCCTGAAGGGATAAAGAAACTTCTTTCCTTGAAAAAAAAAAAAAAAAAGAAGAAACAAGGAAAAATGAAACTTCCTTGCAGATATCTGAGGGAGAGCATTCCAGGTAGAGGAAACAGGAAGAATAAAGTCCCTTTGAGGGAGTGTGCTAGGCTGTTCATTGAAAAGCAAGGAGACCAGTATGGCTGGAACAGAATAAATTAGGAAGCAAAAAGTAGGAGAGGAAATCAGAGAGGTAAACAGGCCAGATCTTGTAGGTTGCTGTAAGGATTTTGTTACTCTGGATGAGACGAGAAACCGTGGGGAAATTTCCAAGAGAGGAGTGATATAATCTGATGCTTTAACCAGAATATTTAGACTGCTGGGTTGAGAACTGACCAGAAAGGAGACCAGGGTGGAAGCAGGACTAGTCAGGTGGCAGCTGCACCAATAATGACTTCAATCAAGGTAGGAGCAGTGAAAGTGGAGAGAGGTGCCTCAGAATATATTTTGAACGTACAGCCAAGGTAATTTTTCTGATTGAATGGATGCAGTGTATGAGAGAAGAGTTAACAATGATTCCAAGACCTTGTGCCTATGCCTCAAGAAAGGTGGAGATGTCATTTACTTTTACGGGAAAGACTGCGGGTAGCACAAGTTTTTCAGTGAAGGGCAGGAGTTCATTTTTGAATATGTTAAGTTTGAGATGTTTATTAAACATCCAAGTGAAAATACTGAGTATACACCAGAGTTAGGGGAGAATACTGGGCTGGAGCTATAAATCTGAGAATAATAAAAGTTTAGATGGGATTCATAGGCATGAGATCACTATGGGTGGAGTACAGATAGAAAAGGACAGAGGGAATCCAATTCTAGGGAATCCAATTAGAGATGAGGGAATAGAAAAGCCAGAGAAATAGACAGATAAAAAAAACAGAAGTGTGTGGTGACCTTGAGGCCAACTTATAAAAAGGTTTCAAGGGGTAGAAACATCTTTTAAAAATGTTGCTGATAGATATCAAAAACTCTGAGATATTATAGAAAGGGAATATGAGTGTGAGTTCTATCATTTATCATACACATTTTGTAAACTATTCTTGAATATGGGGTTTTACTTTTCGCATCTTTAAAAATGGAAATAAAAATATGTACCTCATATATTATAAATATTACTAGATTGTGTCTAAAGCACATGTATGCCTGAGATCCAAAATATGCTCAGTTCTTATAAATATTCATTTTTCTTTCTATCCTTCATTTGATCATTTAAAAAGTTTGAGTATATGTTTGAAGTGGTGCACTGAAAGAAAAGAAAGTGATCTGAAGCTCAAATATTGGTCACTAGTACATTTTACTGCTAGGGACGTGAGAAGAGCTATTTAGATGAACCCAAAAAGGGTGTAACGAGCCACATTTCTAGATCTAGAAATGCCAGTCTGATGTATTAGTGATAATTAGGGTTAAAGGGGAAGAAATAAGAGCTAGAGGCTCACAGATGTTTTTTTTTCAGAGAAGAATTAGTTTTCTTGAAGTGGGCCATAGAAGTAAAATGCAAAGGGAAAAAGTTAAAGCAATCTATGTGGCTAACAACAAGCATCTTTGCAGACATGCGAGAAACTGTGTGCCTGAATATTTGAACAAAAAATAGGAAGCAGCACCTAAAAAGAATCTCAGAAAAACATAAGAGTGAAGGGGCTGATGCCTATACTAGGGAAAAATAGGCTTCCCAGCGTTCCACAGCGGGAGGGGATGGAAGGAAGCAACATAACATTAGCGTCTGCTGATAGAAAAGGTACTTTGGTATAGTCTACTGCACAGTGCCCAAATAAGGCCTAATTCAGACTTAATTCAGGCCATTACAGGAATGGAGATAGCATTAAGTGCTTCTAGGTTGTAGTACTTCTGCTATTTATTCCTAGAGTACTGCACTTCCTTTATCATTTTGATTGTTGTGGCTTATTTGTTGTCTTTCCTGATAAACTCTAAGGATAGTTTATATGTCATGCTGAATAGCATTTATTAATAATAACAATAATAACTAATTCTTCTTATTGCTTAAATCTCCCCAGATTTCAAGGACCTTAACAGTTGATATAAACAAGATTCCATCATAAGAATGATGGGTGGCAGGATTTGGTAGTATATGAGTGTACCAGCCACTGGCTCGAGTTAGGCCAAAAAAATTGTGTAGAGTTCAAGAAGTCACTATAAATTTTAAAATGAAAGAAAGAACCTACAGAGAAGCTCAGTCGTAAAAAATGGGCATGAAAGCTTGCCAATGACACATGGCACCCCAAGTTTGGTTAGCAGTAGAAGTAAAATGAGACATTCAGGAGCCCATTAAACATGTGCAGAATACTGGGTCTGTTTAGCACACCCAAGCCTAACTGGGTACTCGATATGAAGGTCTTATATCCTTAAATAGAATCAACTCATGAGCTAGGTTGGAACAGAAATTGCAGGCGTAGAGTCAAGGGATCCAACTGTGAGAAGTTGAAAATATGAAGACAGAGGGAAAAAGGCAAATGCTGACCCCACAGATTTATGAACTGGGTAGAGAACATGCTGGAATTTAAAATGATCAACACAGAAAAATCAGGGAGAACTTCTGCAGAGGCTATTCTGCAGGCCAAAGGGGAAACAAACAGTGGAAATCAGGAACCAAAGAAACTCTCAGAAGATGTTATTTCTGAAGAAAGAGCAGAAAAACTCGAAGTCAGGAAAATAATTCTAGGGTCTCAATAGGAAATAATATGTTATATATATTATATTATATTATATTTATATATCTAGTCCATTCATTTGTTCATTCATTTATTCAGAAGGCAGTATGCTACGTATTAGAAATACAGCGGAATTATTATTTTTTTTAAAGTCCTTGTCCTAAAGGATCTTAGAGACCATAGGATAAATGACTGCAAGACTCTCTTTGGCTGAGACTGCTTGGGTACCTAAGGGTTCTCTGGCTCTCTCTAAATCACCAGCATTAAGAGGACAGTCTTAAACCCATGTCACCCAGTAGAGTAAGACTCTCTCCATATTGAAAAATGATCCTCTAAAACATAATCTGCTTTCTCTCCTTAATATCCCACAGTGTTCCCTTTTGCCCTTATGATCAAATATAATCCCTTAATACAGTATCATAACATGGCCTTTCCTGCTCCACCAGCCTAATCTCTGAACACCCCTCCTTGCGCTCTATGCTCTGCTTTTAGTTATTAAAAGCGCATGGCTTACTCTTGACTCTGACCTTCCTCTTGTCTGGCACAGTCTTTCCTCTTGTCTGGCACAGCCTTTCCTCTTGTCCTCGTTTGGTCTATTCCTACTAAGCTTTCAACTTAAGCATCACTTCCCTGTTCCCATGTAGGTTAGGTACTCTTGCTATTTGCTCCCATAGTACTAGACTTCCTTTGTCACTCTTACTGTTGCTGTTTATTTGGTTGTCTATTTTTTCTGATAAATTGTAAGGACAGTTCCTTGGGACACAATGTATATCTATTTTGCTTACCATTCTATATTCAGCAACCTCAGCACAGTGCATGGCACCAAGATAGAATTTTTAATTGCTAAATGAATGAATGTAAGAAATTTAAATTCCGTGAGGCAGAAACTGTATCAATTTACTAATCATTTTATCTCCAGTACTTCACTCAGAGCTTAGCATAAAGTTGTTGCTTACAATATGTTTGACTGACTAAATAATGAATTCCATCTTGACCCAGTCACTCTCACCTTATTTGCACAAAACCCCTGTATTGATCAGGCACTATGTGTAATACTCTCAGTAGCTTGTTCTGTTTCCTATATGTTATGCCCTAAATGAAAGGCTCTGGGATTTTAAACCATGGCTGGAACTGGGCTCAACCTGCTGTGTACCTATTTGGAATCAGTCTGATCATTACACTTTCATAAATAACCAAAAGCTGCCATTTTCTCAGATCTCTGAAAATAGTACTTCTAATTCTCCCTGCCCTCCCAATATTCTCAGCCCTTTCTTCCCCACCTAAGTAGCCACGCTGTTCCTCTAAACTTTGTAAGTTGCTCTGGTTACTTATCTGTGAAACATAAAAGGCATGTATGAAATCAAAGGACCTGGCAGATCCTTGACTAGATGGAAAGTGAATGCCAAACACTAAAGGTTATCTTAGGGAAGCAGATATCTGTACATTCATAACTGAAAAAAAAATATTAAGGCAGGAAAACAATAAAAATATATCCTTAAGTGGTGACATAAATGATGAATTATTGCATGTTCCCTAGGTAGAAAGATAAGATAAACTATGGTCAAGCCTGAAAATTATCCTGAAGGTTAAAAGGATATTTTATCATTATAATTAAGGCTAAATGCCTATAAAGCTTTTTAGAAAATCACACAGCGAAAAAGTTTTCAGTTTTGATGATCAGTATACAATATACTCAGTATGAATAATCATGCCAGAAAATTGTAATAATTTATGTAAAACTGCTTTAAATGATATTAATTTCAGTATCAATAATATATTTATTATATGCACATAGCATAATTATTAAGCATACTTACACGTATAGTGTAATAAAAGCTACCCATTGGCAGCAAATAAAGTTTCTGCCCTTTATAAAATAATCTAATGCAAATAATACTGATACATATATTAAGTGATAAATTATCACAGCCATGCAATTATAACACACCAAGGACTTCAGAGCATTTCTTTATTTTTCTAAGAGCACCGATGGACTATTTGTCCTTCCTCTTCTGACTTCTCTATCCTTCCTTCCCTCCATATTTCTGGCATTTATTGATAGATTATATCTGGAAATATACACAGTAGATAGGAAGATGGGTAAACCCGAGTCCCTGCCTTGTTCTTCTACCTGCTAATTTTAAACTCATTTTCAGATCCAGTAGTTTCTTCTTCAATAATCCTACAACTGAGAGGTTGATTATACTGGAAGCCAAATAAACATTCAGATGAGTTCTGGCCCCTTCAAAGGAGTACCATTGGCAGACTGGCAGCACAGAGTAAGAAGAGAGGAAAAGATGAAATTACACAACAAGGCAAGGCTCCCCTAGAGGAAGTGTCTAAAGAGATGAGAGGAGATGAAATCAAGTATACAGCTCTAGGGATGAGGCTTCAACAGCAGAAGGTCAACTACTTTTGTATTAGAACAAAGCTGATGAGGGTGGGTTTAGACAAATTTGTAGGTGGGAGGGAAGGGTAGGCATTTTCAAGTGGTCATATTTCATAGCTTGAATTTTCTCTGTAAGGTAAAAAGCAGGGTGTTCTGCTAAGGGAAAAGTTAAAGATGTGGACAGGTATGTGCATTACTAAAAAAAAAAAAATGAATGAGGATTGCTGTATCTAGAAGGACACTGATCAAGTTACTCCTAATAAGCTGATATGACAAAGAATGTTATTTGTGAAAGCAGTGTAACAAGCAGAGGAAGAAGGCAGTAAGACAGTGCAAAACCACACAGGAAAAGTGGTACATTGCATGCACCAACTGACCTATAACATTTGCTATTCCTTAAAAAAAATAATCACCTTGTCTTTCTCCATCTATATCATTCCTTATTCTGTTCAATTTTCCTTCATTTACCTGACTGGGCCACTCTGAAAAAACTTGATCAATTTGGAAAAAAACAAAACAGAAAAAAGCAGCTCCCTGTAGGGGGGACATACCCTAAAGCAAATTAGTCACAGCTATGAATAAGTTTCAGTTACCATCTATATGATCCATCTATATTAAAATTATAGATTTTTCTCTAAATTCTCAAAAATTATGAAAAGCCACACTACACAGAGAGAACACAGTCTTTTTATTTTGTCTTTTTTTAAAGAGTGCTAGGTAAAATCACAGATGACAGAATAAGAAAGGAATATACGGTGCTCTATGAACAAAATCATAATATTTTCACTAGTTGCTAGCAGAATGGTTAAAAATATGAGAGTTTATAGTACAATCGTCATACAGTCATACAATTACTAAATAATTTCATCTTACCTGTATTGCAAGGGCACGAGCTACAAGACCTCTAAGGTATTGTAAAGGATCTTCTGGACCTTCCCACTTGCTTTGCCATGTGAGAGGACACTGCAATTTTAAAAGGATCAAAATTAAGTTTACATATACAATATTACATATAAAAGATCTTTTAACATTAGTGTGATGGGGAAAATACTTTGGCATAATTCACATTATGTGTATCATGAATTCATTTCATTAAGATATGCCTTTTTTCTATTTTATACATAATATCAATAATGTATATGTGTCAATCCCAGTGTATGTATAAAATAGACAATTGATGGGAGCATACTGTATAGCACAGGGAACTCTACCTAATGCACTGTGGTAAACTAAATGGGAAGGAAGTCCAAAAGGGAGGGGATATCTGTATGTGTGTATGGCTGATTCATTTTGTTGTGCAGTGGAGGCGAACACAACATTGTAAAGCAACCATACTCCATAAAAAAATTAATAAAAAATTTTTTTAAAAAGATATGTCTTTTTCTTTGATCTTATCTCATTAAAATTGAATGATAAATAGAGTCAGAATGAATTGACCTGTTTCTCTAAAAGGAAATATTTTTAAGTAAAAATTCTTGAAAGAATAAACAAATGAACATAAACCAGTATATAGAAAGCAGCAAATCATGTTTTCTTGAAATGATATGTAATGAAATCAAATTAAATTTCACAAATTCATTTTATAAGTAGTAAAGACAAGAAACAACTAGTCTTGTGTCCTTACAGAATTACAGAAATTTTATCTCCCAAACCACACCAGATATATGACAAAAAGAGAATAAAACAGAAAATACTCTAAATTAAAGAAATAAATAAAACCTTTCTAAAAAAGTTACCTTTTTAATATCTGACCTTCTTTTAACTGACATTCTCCATTAATACATTCATTATAATATTCCTTTTCTGTGAGAGTTTTCTGGATTTTTCAAATATTATGTAACTATCATTCAAACTTAATACTTATTTTTCTCCAGTGGAATAATAAGGAGAGAGCATCAATTTCTTAACTCAAAACACTGTCTGATTACATAGCTGAGAAACTACTCCAGGCTAGAGTATATCAACAATGTACGGAAAATGGAAATTGTAAGATAACAAACCTTACAGTGAAAAAAAAGACCTTAGAAAACATCTAGTTCAATTACTCTAGGTGAATGAAGTAAGCCTTCTTAGGAATATGGTAGCTAAGTGCTGGAGCTATGCTGTGAACTGAAACAGGTGTGATGACTTTAAAACATGACCCTTAAATCCTTTGGCAATTCTGTGGAGACTTGAAGTCTGCTCTTCTTCTTAAATAAGTGTCCTGTGAATATAGCAGAAGTGATGTGGTTCCAGTTTCCAGGTCCAGGTCTTAAGAAATTGGTTGCTTGTATTTCCTGTCTTTTGTGACTCTTGATCTTGGAACCCATCCAACATATTGTGAAGTCCAATTTTTGGAGAGGCCCACGTGGAGATGAACTGAGGCTCCCAGCTCTCAGGCAGCACTGACTTGCCAGCCACATGAGTGAGCGGAGTGGAAGAGACAAGCTTTCTCTACCAAGGTCTACCCAAATTTCAGCTCTGTAAGCTTAAAATAAAATGATTTTTTAAAAATTATTATGTTTTAACCTGGTAAGTTTTGGTGGGATTTGTTATACAGCAAGACTTAACTGATACAGTTCTTTGGTATCCAGAAGCAGGGTTCTACCTTAACAAAAACCTAAAACATATGGCACTAGATTTGAGACTGGGTGGTGGGCTGAAGCTGCAAGAACCTTCAACAGAATGTAAGTGAAAACATAAAGGGCTTCTAAGAGAATAGTGGAGGTCTAAGGGACTTTGAGGACTTAAAGGAAAGGGAGGAAACAATCTCAGACAGACAAAAGTACTCTTGGGACCTTAAGGGCATGCCTTGCAGATCCTTTCTGTTAAACAATAAGGCTTCAATGAATCTTAAGGGTGTTGTCCCACAGCCAACACACAAGAAGCCTAAGGTAGAGAAAAAGGCTTATCACAAGATTTATGGCCATAGTTTTTGTCTAATGTGAATCTCAATGAGATTCAAAGCAAACTCACAATCTTAGAATACTGTTCTGGTGTAAGTTTCATCTGTTTGGGATTAATGGGGAAAAGAGGGCACAATTAAAAGAGAACTTTGGACCCCAGAATCCCTATGGGTGGGAAGCAGGTTGAGAAAACCACTCAGCTTCAAACATGTCTAAATATTATTGAAATGTATGGATAATTAAGAGACAAGAATCAACAGCTCAGAGGGCAAAACCAAAAGCCATGGATAATTATTCCCAGGGAACAATATGGAATCCTAATAAAGGAACTGAAAACATAAGCTTGCTTAGATTTCAGAATTGCTAAGGACACGTGAGCCTCCCATTTCCTCATTTTTTGAGTGGGAATGTCTATTGCAGTTACCTGTCCTACCATTTTATATTGGGTTTGTAGGGGACAATAACTTATCTCTGCACGTCATAGGTCTTTAGTTGAAAACCATGCTTGAGAAACTGTTTTTGAAGAACCAAACCCAAGAAGCCTCACCCATACTTCCACCTGATTTTGATGACAACATCCAGCCTGAGGCTGTAAAGGAATGAGACATCTGGGGAAACTTGGAAGGAGATGACTGCATTTTACATGTGGGAGAAATGCAAATAATTTGTGCTCAAAGGGCAGACTGCAGCAGCTTCAAAACACGGTCCCAAAATTACTTGATACTCTTCCCATTGAGAGTTGAGGTCTATGTCCACCCCACCCCTTGACAACCCGACCAATAGAATAAGGGAGAAGTGACGCTTTATCAGTTTTCAGATCTAGGTCTTAACAAATTCACAGCTTTCATTTCCTCTTTCTTGGGGTATACACTTCTAGAACCAAGATACCATGTTGTGAAGAAGCCAAGTAGTCCATATAGAGAGGCCCATGTGGAGACATCTAGAGAGCAACCAAGGCCTCTAGCCATCAGTCCCGATAAACTACCAGCCAATAATCAGCACCACCTAGCCAGCCCCATGACTGAGCGTCCATTAAGTAGACCCTCCTGTTCTAAGCTGAACTGACTCAGCTGGTGTCACATGAAGCAAAGACAAGCTTTCCCTACCAGACCCTGCCCAAACCACACACTAATGAGCTAAATAAATGATTGTTCTTGTTTTCAGCCATTAAGTTTCAGGGTAGTTTATTACGTAGCAATAGATAGCTGATAGGTCAGGTTTTCACATTCTAAGTTTTATGCTTTTCCTGTTGTAGAAAGATAGCTCCTTTATATAGTGTTTAATTACATAAAGTAAGTTACTGGTAGGCAACCTTTAAGGTGCTCCCAGTGACCCCTGCCACTTGGCATTCATCTCCATCCTTGTGAAATTCCCTCACCTTGAGCATGAACTGGGTTTAGGGACTTGCTTCTAAGGAAAGAATATGGCAAAAGTGATGAGAAGCCACTTCTGAGAGTAGGGTACAAATATTGTGACTTCTGTCTAGCTCACTTTCTTTTCATCTCTTCCTTGTTCACTCTGTGTGAAAAAGTTGCATACTGTGGGTTGCTTTATGGAGATGCCCATGTAGCAAGGAACTGATATGTCCAGTCAACAATAAGTGAGGACCTGAGGGCTGCCAACAGCCATCCCATAAGTGCTCTGAGAGGCTGCAGTAATTGCAGCCCTAGTGACACCTAACTGCAGACTTGTGGGAGACCCTAAGACAGAACACCCAGCTAAGCTACCCCCAGATCCCGACTCACAGAAACTGTAATGTGATAACTTTTCATTGTTTTGTGTCACTAAATTCTAGGGCAATTTATTACACAGCAATAGATTAACTAAGAGAACTATCAATATTAGTGTCAGATGTAATACTTTCATTCAATACATATTCAAGTCCTTATTGTCCATCCATTCAGCAATTACTGAGAGCCTATAATGTGCAGGCATTATAAGGTCCTGGCTATCATGGAGCTTACATTTTACCGGGGGATAAAGGCAATATACTTATTTCTAAATATATCATAAGAAAAAGGCTACACAGTGCTAAATCCTATGTAGAGAATTACAACATGATATGTGATATGACCGAAGTAATATGAAATGATAGTGATATGATAGAAGACTATGAGGAATAAAATCTTCACCCTAAAGAGCATTAGAAACCAGTAAAGGAGATACACAGCTAATGTCCCTGATGGTGTTTTAAGAATGACTTATATAGCATGTTTCTGGAGCTAAGAGGAAAACAATGATTTAATCAAAGAAATCTTAGTAAAGGAAGTACTGTGAAGCTTTGAAAGTTGTGTTGAATTTTGACAAAGGTAGACATAACTGGAGGGGACTTTTTAAGCTAACATTTATGTGTTAGTAACTGTGCTGAGTGCTGGATATGTACCGGAAGCAGGTACTATTGTAATTTCCATTTCTCAGAGGAGAAAATGGAGACACAAAGAGAACAGCATATCCAAAATCACAGATCTGGAAAATGGCAAGTCCAAGATGTGAACCCAGGTAACCTAACTCTAGAGTCTGTCAGCATTAATTCTGCCTCCAACGTATTTTACATTTCTATAATGTAATTTCTATATTACACCATTTGAGATTTGTCAACTGAAAAAAAAATGCACAATGTTAGAGTTGTGCATTAAGTTTTACTTGGGGCAAAATGTAGCCCGGGAGACAGCATTTCAGATAGTTCTGATAAACTGCTCCAAAGAGGTAGGAGGGAAGGTGTGTGATTTTGTGTGTGATTTTGATGAAGGAGGAGTACATGTAATCAAGCACATATTTTTTGCAGATTGCTGCTAGTTTCGTGAAGATTCAACATGACAATTATGTATTGGGAATTAAAGTTACAATTATGGGGAAACTAAGGCTTAGAGTAGGTTTATTTAACTAAACTATTTTTTTTAATCTAAATGGTAGAGAACTTGAACCCAGTTCTAACTCTAAATGTAAACTTTTTGTTATCCCATGCTTTTCATGAAAGATGTCATAAAAGCAAAACAGGATACAAGCAGATTTCCTAATTCACTCTTTTTCAAGCATCAGTTAATTAACTGACAACTCAGCAATAACCTGTTAAATAGCTGCTATTTGTCAATCATTTGTTAGGTCCTGTGGATACAAAGTTATAACACAATCCCTGTTCACAGAAGTTTGCACTAGAGGGGGAAATAAATAATAAAAGAAGACAGCTACAGACAATACAGTAAGTTCCCTGATAATGACAAGTACTGTGCTCCTGAAACACAGATGTAAGGTATACCAAATTCAAACTGTGACTAAGGACAAGAGTCAGGAAAGGCTTTCTGGTGGAGATAATGCTTGAGGTGAGTCTCAAAAGATAAACAGCTTACAGTAAAGTAAAGAAGGACAGTAAGAAAATGAAGGGGCATTAATAAAAAAGACATGAGACAACTGGGCTGATGGTCAGACCATGAAGCTTTTGAATGTTTATACTGAGGAGCTTAATCTGGAAAGCAACGATAAAACTAAATTACACTTTAACTAGGGAAGTGACACAATCATATTTGGATTTTAGAAAGATTATCCTAGTAGAAATAGGGAGAACAAGCATTAGGGTGATGAAACTGCAGTCAGAGAGGTGAATTAGGAAGGTACTGTAGAAACTCTTGTGCAGCACTTACATGTGCAGGCACTGTTCTTAGCATTTCACCTGTATTAACCCTTTAGACTTCACATCAACCCTCTGAGATGGATAGTTATTACTCCCATTACGAACATTTAGAAACTAAGGTAGAGAAAGGTTAAGTGACCTGCACAAGTAAACATTCTAGTACATAATCTTGGATGTTTTAAGTTCCACTCCGCAACCTTAATATGTTTACTATATGAACTTTAAAAAAAAGGACCACAGTTAGTAACTCTTTTCCCTTTTCATTTAATAACGTAATCATCTATACTACTGACAAACACCACTATCCTACTAATAAAAATGACGTGCTGATCCTCACACATGAGTGAAAAACTGGTAATCCAGTATCTGCACACTGCTGAAGTTAAGCCAACACTGGATTATAGTTTTTGGAAATGAATCAACTTTCATCTGACTCAAGCTTATTGCAGTGCCTGACACAGGGAGACAGCATGGAAATTGCTATTTATTTCAAACACTAGAAGTTGCACTGGGATTTCACTGTAGGTGGGAAAACAGAATTCAGTTTACATTTTTTTTAAAGAAAAGGAGAAAGGAAAAAGGAAAAAAAATATATAGTTCATTGTAATTTCAATTTCGCATGAAGTGATTAACCCATATGGGCAGTTTACAAATTATCACTAACTCCTATACTAGCCATAACTTACAAATTTGTACAATTAATTAAATTAGCTAAAATCCATTTTACACACATATACATGATTAGAGAGTTATATTTCAGAAGGATAAAGATAGCTGCAGAGTAAAACACTCTAATAATAGAGCCCTTACTATATAGAGAGAGTCTAATAGAATAGCCTCTCTTCTATTTGGAAGAGAAAGTACAACTCAGAAGATAATCTGTGATAAAAGTTAGAATGCATTCTGATTTAATCTTACTAAGACCTTTACTTAGAGCCAAAGATTTCAATTTTCTTAATAGTACAGAGAAACAATCTATAAAACAGCACCAGAACAAACTAAGGACTTTCAGATACAGGAGATTTATTTAACTGAATTATTTTCTTTTAAAATATGAATCCTATTTAAAAAATCTTTTTATTTTGTGCCTTCCCTTTAAAGAGACTCACTTGCTTTCTCAGGACATGTAACTTCTGTTTTCCATTAAAAAATTATAAAATACTTATGAAGAGATTATACTAAGTTATAAAACATCTGGAAAAGTAGAAGCAATCCATTGATGGATGAATGGATAAACAAAATCTGATACAGACCTTCCTCGACTTACAGTGGGGCCACGTGCAGATAAACCCACTGCAAGTTGAAAATATTGCAAGTTGCAAATGCATTTAACACACCTAAACCACCAAACATCATAGCGTAGACTAGCCTATTTTAAACGTGCCCAGGACACTTACATTAGCCTATGGTTGGGCAAAATCATCTAACACAAAGACTATTTTATAATAAAGTGTAGGATATCTCAAGTAATTTATGGAATACTGCACTGAAAGTGAAAAACAGAATGGCTGTATAGATACAGAATGGTTGCAGTGTATCAGTTGTTCACCCTGATGATTGAGTGGCTGACTGAGAGCTGCAGCTCTCTGTGCTGCCCAGCATTTTGAGCATAAGGTACCACATATCGCTAGCCAGGGAAAAGATCAAACTTCAAAATTCAAAGTATGGTTTCTACTGAATACATATCACTTTTGCCTCATCATAGAGTAGAAACCACCTTAAGTCGGGGACCATCTGCATATACATACAATGGAAAATTATTCAGCACTGAAAAAAAAGGGAAATACTGACACATGCTACATATGGATGAACCTTGAGGATATAAGACAAATGCTGCTTGATTCCACTTATATGAGGTACCTAGAGTAGTCAAATTCATAGAGATAGAAAGTAGAATGGTGGTTGCTGGGGGTTAGGTGGTTAAGACAAATGCTGCTTGATTCCACTTATATGAGGTACCTAGAGTAGTCAAATTCATAGAGATATAAAGTAGAATGGTGGTTGCTGGGGGTTAGGTCATGGGGGAATGGGAAGTTGTTTAAATGGGTAGCTTTTCAGTTTTGTAAAATGTAGAGTTCTGGAGATTGGTTGCACAACAGTGTGACTGTACTTAACATTACTGAACTGTACACTTAAAATGGTTAAAATGATAAATTTTATGATATGTATGTTGCCACAATTACAAAACTTCATTGGAAAAATGTGAGAAAGGAAAAGAAGAAACCAGTTTCCTTCTTGAGTCTATGCCAGCATTGTGTGCTTGATAATATTTTTGTTATCCACTTTGAGCTCATTGAATACAGAGACCATGTACTATGTATTATTCCTATCTGTAGGGCCTGGCATGGTATAGAGAGTCCATGGTTGATAGTCAATAAATGTTTGCTGAATATTATTTATTATGTCATCCAATTACTAATTTTTTAAAAAAAATCCCAGCTCCTCTTCCATTCTTGCACATTTTGAAAAAATAGAGTTATAAATAAGATGTCCATACATCCAATTTGCCTAATGATCCCTATTGTCCCAGAGTTCCATCCAGGTCGGAGTCCCTTTCACTCTTAAAACTATAGTTTGGGTGATAAATTTGAAGGTCACTATAGTTATTTTAAAAATTCAAATTTACATAACAATTTGAAGCCAAGAAGTCAATTTAGGGATTGAACCATGACCTCATTAGCACAAAAATTTAACTAAATTAACCCAGAATTACCAAAAAAATTAAAGAGTCAAGCAAGGAAATAAACAAACGGATAACTGGTAAAACACATTGCTGTTGTGATGAGTAGTACAGCATACCAAAATAATTTTAAAGGCACCTTGAGAAAGGATCTGATGATTGAAATGGCTATTGGTGGAGAATGATAAATTCTATTAAAAATGTATGTACATTTTAAAACAAGTATTATTTAATATCTGTCTTTCCAATATGTAACAGATTCATAGCATCCTCAGCATAGCATACACATACAACTGGAAGTATTAAAAATACTTATAATGAAGCCTTGGGAAAGATGATAAGTTAATCATCAAATATGTTCAGCATGTAAAATTATAATCTATAAATTTTTCCATCTAATAAAAACAGATTAAATGTATATTTACTTCTGTGAAATTTATTTCAAAATAATGTTCAACATGTTGAACATATGTCGAATATATGTTTTTACATTCTCTGAGATTTTAAGAATTTATGGGTTCTTTTGGAATTGTTTTCTGTGATAAACTCATTTAGGCCAATGTCATGTTGGTATAATTAAATATATGTATATTTTCTTGATAAAGTGTCTATTCAAATCTTTTTTCTCATTTTAAAAATTGGGATGTTTGTCTTTGCATTTTTGAATTTATTTCTTTTTAATATTTCTGGATATATATTCCTTGGTTAGAGGTATGTCTTGCAAATCTTTTCCCCTAGTTTGTGGCTTACTTTGAATTTTCATAACAGTGTGATCAATTTGGGGATAATTTTTATATATGTTTGGAGGTACAGGTGTATGTATTACTATTATTATTATTAGGCTTTTGGCTATTTGATTGTTCTACTACCATTTGTTAAAGAAATTTCCCTGTCTCCATTTAATTGCCCGAGTATATTTGGTGAAAATGAATTGATCATATATCTGTGGGTCTATTTCTGAACTCTTTATTCTGTTCTATTGAGCTATATATCTATATTTCTACCATTACCACACTGCTTTGATTATAATATCTTAATAAGTCTTGAAATCATGAAGAGTAAGATCTTCCATTTTACTCTTCTTTTTCAAAACTGTTTAGGCTACACTAGGTCTTTTGCATTTTATTCAAATCGAATTCTCAATCACTATAAAAAAATTCTACAGAGGATTTTTATCGGGACTGTGTTGAATCTCAGGATCAATCTGGAAAAGACTAACATCTTAACAGTAATAATGGGTCTCCTGATCTGTGAGCACAGTACAACTTTCACTGCATCTTTCCATTTATTTAGGTCTTTTTAAATTTCACTCATCAATGTTTTGTAGTTTTCAGTATGTACAAAAGTTTTACACATCTTTTGTCAATTTTATCCCGATATATCATCTTTCTGCTATTATTACAAATGGTACTTTTATATTTCAATACTCAATAATTTGTTTCCAGGATATACATCATTTTTAATGTGTTTACCAAAAGTTTGCTAAACTTAAACTCTCTTACTAGCCTTAGAGCTTTTATATTTCTTAAGATCTTGTGAATAGTTCATCATATCCTCTACAAAAAAAAGATAGGTTTCCTTCTTCCTTTCCAGTTTGTATGGCTTTTATTTCTTTTTCTTAACTTGTTGTGCTGGCTAGGACCTTCAGTATAATGCTGAAAAGACCTGGTGAGACCTCAATGTTTTACTACCAGTCTTAGGGGGAAAACATTCAGTCTTTTACTCTTATGTTAGCTATAGGTTTTTCATAGGTGACCTTTATCTGCGTAAGAAGGTTTACCTCAAATTCCAATTTAGTGAAAGGTTTTGTCATGACTGGATGCTGAATTTTGTCAAATGCTTTTTCTGTCTCTATAAAGCTAATCACGATTTTTTAAATTAGTTATTAAAATGGTAAATAACATCAATTTTTTTTATTAACTCAAACTTGTATTCTTAAGATAAACCACACTTGGCTATCCATTTTTATACTTTTTTTGATTCAATTTGTTAAAATATTGGTAAGAATTTTAGTGTCTATATTCATGAAGGAAATTAGTCTGTAGATTTCTTTTATTATGATATATTTGTTAGGTTTTATTACCAGGCAATGCTGGTCTCACAGAAAAAGCAGGGAAGTATTCCTGCCTCTTCTATTTTCTGAAATAGTTTACAGATTTGGTATTATTTCTTCCTTAAATATTTGTTAGATTTCACCAGTGGATTCTAGGAGCTCTCTTTGCAGGAAGGTTTTTAATAACAAATTCAACTTCCTTAATAGATATAGGCTATGGGTTACCTATTTCTTCTTGAATGAGCTTTGGTAGTTTCTATCTTTCAAGGAATTTGTACATTTCATCTAAGTTCATCTAAATATATTCTCTTATCATGGCAAATGATGGTTATAAGTGAGGGATACTGAAGCAGAATTCCAAGATACTAGAGACTCTGGGTTTTTGCAGGCCCCTTTGTTCTTACATAGATCAATAGAAACTGATTTCCATTTATAAGTATACATAATCAAATTTTGATTGTAAGTAAAGCTAGAGATGAGGGGGTGGGGCAATTCCATCCTAGTATTTAGTAGGCCTGTGGAGATGAGTATGTGGAGTTTAGTCTTCATAAAGCTGATATCTGCCTCTTGTTACAAAGACTACCATCTAGCTTCATGATCAAATTAACAAAATATGCAATGAGAGATGAAGTGCAAAGAATACTGATCTAGGAAACACAACATCAGGACTGCAGTATGGGCTTTGACACTTTACCAGAATACCAACTCCTTTCAGCTTCAGTTTTCTAATCTAAGTAAAAGGAAGGTGATGAGAGTAGAAAATTAGATGAGGGCTACACAAGTGCACCATAACTGGTAAAATGTTATATAAAACATATGCTACTACTTTATTCTAATGGAAAAATGCTAATTATTCAACATTAATAATTATCATTTGGTAAAATAGTTTGGGTATGACTTTTCTAAGAACTTATTTGTATGAAGGTAGGTAAATTTTAAAAGGGGGTCCTTTAAGAAAACATGGGGTCTCCAACCATTTTATAAGAACCATTTCATCTTTCCTTTTCTCCCAAAGACTGGGAAATCAATGACGGAGGTGGCACAGGTGGTTACGAAGTGGAGTGGGGATGGCACAAGATGAGGAAACAGGTGCTACTGACATTTTTATGAGACTTCTGACTACAGAACAGCGTTTCTCAAACCTTAGCATGCATCAGACCTACCTCAAGGGATGGATAAAAAACAGATTGCAGGGCAACACACTTAGAGTTTACGATCCAACAGTCTGAGGTGGGGCCTGAGAATTCATAATTTTACCAAGTTCTCAGGTGATACTGATGCTTTTGGTCTTGAGACCATGCTTTGAGAGACACTGCTATAAAGAAGACCATGGCAGAGAAAGGAGTGAAAGGAAAAACCTGTTTAGCAGAGGAGATCTTAACTCTTAGATATCCTGAAGTTATATAGTAAAGCTTTATGTGTGTGTATATATATTTTAAGACAGTGCATCTTTTTCCTTCAATTTTAAAAACTGTCAGTGATCTGAAAAAGGTTAAACACCAGTTGTTTGGAAACTTATTTTAAAGAGTCAGGATCCATTAGCAATTGTGCTGTATTGTTGAGTGACTCCCTGATTTAAAAAATTAAAAAGCCATTTAGTGTTACTACCCAGTACACTAGGA
Organism: Neophocaena asiaeorientalis asiaeorientalis; assembly: GCF_003031525.2. NCBI lineage: Eukaryota > Metazoa > Chordata > Mammalia > Artiodactyla > Phocoenidae > Neophocaena > Neophocaena asiaeorientalis. The sequence continues at coordinate 543,771 of NW_020175490.1, read as the reverse complement.
TAAACTGAAATATATAGGAAATACTTACATTGGCTTTAAAGTGGTACTATTAAAATAATTTTTTTAAAAAGCAACACAATCTATTAATTTCTACAAAGTGGTAATACCCTTAGTGATTATTCAGCAAGAAAGATGAGGTAATTTGGTGTTCTATCTTTTCAATTTTTGCATATCTTTTAAATCATGATTTAAAGCCTTTGTTCTAATATGTAAAAGAAAAATAACAATATTCTACAATATCAGTGTCCCTAACAAACAAATTATAAGTATTGTAACTTTTTACAAAAAAACTTTCAGTAGATCACCAGAAAAGTGTCAAGGAAATAAAAGTCATAATTCTCTTTAGGAAAATTCTTAGTCCAATCATTTCAGATACAGTAAAGAAAATGTCAAGTACTGAACTATTTCCTAAATTACATTAAATCATATCACATAATTCAAAATTTGTCACATTCAAATGTAATAAAACGTTAAACTTTTATCATGAAATAAATGCGATAGTACTAGATTCAAATTTTTGGTAAAGCTAATTAGAAAGTAAATGTCAAAATTATTTTACTGATCTTATCCTAGTGAAAGTCAGCTGAGTCTCATTTGAGTTTCACCAAACACCCTGAAATATTTCCAAAGCCACTATCTGTGATAGAATTTAAATATGCTTTGTAAAACACATTTTTTATCCTTTGAAAGAATTTTAACAAATTCACTTTCATGCAAATTATACAAATATTTCAAAAACAGTGATATTTCAGAGGCTATATTTCTTAAATCAAAGTATAATGTAGAATACTTAATTTAATAAATTAACAATGAGATTGCATACATCTTACATAAACATATTTTTAAGAAATAAGTCATCAGGTCCTGGTGCTATACCAAATAGGAAATACTTAGCAGATCTTAATGGGCCAAGGGAAAAGGAAGAAATGTTATAAAGAATTAAAGCTCTATGACCCTTTTCTAAAATACCATTCTTTGGTCTTATTCAAGGAAAATGTTTCATATAATAAAACCCATTTAGTTCTTTGTTATCTGTTAATAAGATCTATTGTAAGCCACATTATATTACAATCATAAAAAATAATTTAAGTTATTCATTTTTTCAAGTGTTTATGACAAAGATTACCCAGATGGTTAACAGTAGAAGCAAAACAAGAAACCATGTTTGCCATTACCTTCCATATTTTTCATTAATATTACATAGAACCCTCTTGAAATACCCTATTCTATGCCTTAACGACCTCTAACTGAGATGAATAAATAGTAACGTACGTGGTATCCCTACTTCTATAAACTCATTTTGCACAATTTTATCAGATGAATGCTCCAAAAGCTGTTTTTCACACAATGAAATTCTCTTAAAGTAACAGTGACAAAAACAACTAACATTTAAAGGGTACTTCCTATGTGTCAAGCACTTTACTCATGATATAATTTAACTTTCATAACAATCCCATGATGTAGGTCCCTTTATTACTCTCATTTGACAAATGGGAAAGGTAATGTATTGAGAGGTTTAAGTGACTTAGCCAAGGTCACACAGCTACTAAGTGGTAGAATAGAATGAAAGAGGCAGACCTATTCTGGAAGCCACATTCCTAGCTATTTTATTACATTATATCTACATGAAAATATTCTTATTGCCTATAGCATTTAATCCAAGCTCTTCTCTTTGGCTTTAAAGACTTCAAAATCTGATGTAACCTTATACAGTTCTTTGTATACCAGTCCCACTGGACTTACTGTTCTCTTCTACACAAGTCATGTTCTTACATCATCGTTATTCTCCTCTTACACTGAATGCAACTATAATTGGTCTATACCATACATTTTGACTTTATATAGCATGTAGTTGGATTTTAAAGAAATACTCTCTCAGGAGTATTTATCTTTTCACAAATAAATTTAAAACATTTACATTTATGATGACAATCAGACCTGCCTAGATTCAAATCCTGACTTTGTAAACTATTCATTGTGTGACTCTGGTTAAGTTATATAATGTCCCTCTGCCTTAGGTTCCTCACAGTAAAATGCGATAACACAGCACCTTCTTGTAGTGTTAATGTGGTGATTAAGTGAGTTAATTAATGTAATTTTAAACTTCTTAGAACCCTTTCCCACTGGTTCCTTCACTGTGTCATGAAGCTTTCATGACTGATAATATATCTACTTCAAATTATAAACAAATTAGTTATAGTTTATAGTACAATACAATACTACAGTATTCTGATAATCACAGTTGATAAATAGAGATAAAAATCTATATACAAAGAAACAATGCAAAGCTGAGATTCTTTTCCAGGGTAAAGGAAAAAGGAACATAAGCTTGCTGGAATAGGTCTTTTTGTATATGTGAAAAAGAATATTACAATGGACTGAAAGTTTCTGTCCCCCCAAAATTCATATGTTGAAACCCTAAACCCTGATGTGATGATATTTGGAGATGAGGCTTTGGGGAATTAATTAGGTCATAAGGGTGGAGGTTTCATGATGGAATTAATGCCCTCATAAGAAGAGACAGGAGAGAGTTTGCTTTTTCTCTCATTCCTCTCTACTATGTGAGGACACAGCAAGAAGACAGCCATCGGCAAAACAGGAAGCAGGTCTCACCATACACCAGATCTAATAGCAACTTGCTTTTAGACTTCCTAGCCTCCAGAATTGTGAGAAATAAATACTTGTTGTTGAAGCCATCCATTCTATGTTAATTTGTTATAGTAGCCTGAATTAAAAGAGAAATCTTTTTTATGTTAGGGAGTAAGATATAGGAAGTTCTAGGAAGCCTACCTTTCATCTTCAAACAGAGAAGACTTTTAGGTTGACAACCAGAGATTTCTCTATATTGAGGGTAAACAGCAGGGAGAAACAAAAACAAAAACAAACAAAAACAAAAACACTTTTCTTTCTAAATTCCTATAGAGCTCTAGTGAAATCTTTTCCGGATGCCAAGTTCTACAAAGAATTTTTTTCCAAAAAGCTAAAGTGAATCTATATAAGATGCTCCATATTTTTTGTTTCTATCCAATGGATCTGAAATAACATGGATTTTAATGTTATTTACAATGGTCCAATTACTCAGCAAGAGATGTGTTCATTTCCTTTTCCTCTGCTTATGATTTTCCTACTCGGTAATCATCCTTCCCTTACTTGTAGTAAATGTGTTACAGATGGAGCTGAATCTATCCCCAGCTCCGGGTTAGGCATTTGGCTAAAGCCCTAGCCAATGAGAGCTTTGCATACCCTGCCCACAGAACTAGTATGGGACTAGGCATAAAACACAAGCCATTCTGTATGAATCAAAGCTAATCCCAAGATTTTTTGCTTGAGTTGCCAGGAAACAGGTGTTCTTTCTGTTGGACTTAGAACTCAGAGGATATAAGACTCGGGCTGCTGGGGTACCACCACGTGTAGAGGACCCACCCAAAAGTGAAATTAATATGGAGGATGTACACATACACACACTGACACACAGACACACAGACACACACACACAATATGACTAGAGCGGTAGATAAATAACACAAGCTGAGATCCTAATGACAATTTTAAGCTCCTGCTAAGCTGACTTAATGCTAGCTACCCTTGGATCCTTCAGTTACTACAGCCAATTAATTCCTATATGGCTTAAGCTACTTTAACTTGGGTTTTCTGTTATAGTTATGGTTTACAGTAAACTGTAAGACTCCTGACAAATGTATACCTGATGGAAGAGCCACTCACATTAATTAAAAATACCCCATATATATATATATAGTATTGGCTCACCTTTTGGTTTAATAAAGCACTTGCCAATTTCTGTACTTCTGAACTCAGTAAGGTGGCTCCTCTGATGACTTTGCTGAGAGCGGCAAGAGACTGATGAACACTTTGTACTAAGCGAATGGCATTAAATTGTTCAAGAACGATGAATGATAATATTGGAGATCCTTGTCGATCATTAGGAGGCAACACTTTCTGATGAATCAGGTTTGAATTCTAAAAAGATAATACATCATGTCATATTTACTGAAAAGTAACACAAATCACTGATACATTAAAACATTCAAAAGTTATTAAAACCTTTTGCTGGTCTATCTTGTTTTGAAATACTCTCTTTTATGACTGGCCAAATTTATTAAATCTGTAAATACATAGGAAGGGAATTCTGCAGTTCACCAACACTGAAGTGGTGTGGGGGTAGGAACTGAGAAAAGGGAACCATGCTGAGAAGGAGCAGTCAATATAGGTGGAAAATGGTAAGAATGGCACACTGTAAGCCAATGCAAAGAGAGCAGCACAGCTAAATTACCACTCTACCACTGTAAGGAGAGCAGAAGGAATCATGGCTATGAAAAATATGTGAATGGACATTTAATTCAATTTGAAAATTACCTGTATGTATATTTGAAAAATCACACCAAAGATCTTGTACCAGTGAATATTATATCTTAGTATTTATTTCTATGTCTATATTTTAACAGAGGCTCTGATACATGGAAATTCTAGGGCTTCTCAAATTGTTAAGAGAAACTCAAGGAATCCCAGATGTTTCTAAACAGCTTATGTGGTTAGGAGGAAAAAAAAATCACCTTCAATAGCATTTTAAAAGTGTCAAAGAACTGTCAAGAGATAAGTCTGGGAAGCCCTGTACTCTTACTTGCTCTCCATTATCTTAATTTTCTCTATATATTCTGCTTACAATCCTAGTTAAGGATCCCCTCTCTTTGTTCTAATGGTTGTCACATTCATATCTTCCATGAGAGCACTGTCTCTTTTTCATGTAAGCTGGCATGATAATTTAATATCATAAAATGGTGATCTAGCATGGCTATTGCCATTAAATAAATAATCATGAAATAAATTTTATTGGCATGAGATCATTCCTGAGGATAGATTTAGGCTATGAGTTCAAATTTAGGCATTTTATTTCTATTACTGCTATATTTAAAATATTAAAGCTGCTGAAATCATTTTTGATAGACATAAAAATGTACATAAATATACCCACTTAAATAAATAAATGGTGGTGAACTCAAAACTAAATCTAGAAGAGAAAAAGAGTATAATATTATGAAAATTAATTAGAATTATTACCCCCTAGATTGAAATTGACTATCTGAACCAGAGCATGCAATAAATAACACTTAACACATCTCCAACCTTAATCAATTAAATAATAAAACTGACATAAAATTTAGGTTATAGACTTTCCATAACTCCTTATATTAAAAACCATTCCTGGAAGTGAATAATATGTGGTACTTAAATCATTATCAATCTTATACTAAGACTGGCAAAGATTAGCAAATAATAATTTAGTTTATGGATTTTTATCCATCCTATTAAACTGATGAGACAAATTTGCACTGTTTGCACTATTACTTTATAGAAGAAGGACACCCAAACTTAGGTCATTCAAGCAAGATTCCACTTCTCTATAATGTAAGAAAACAGCAAACTTACTGAACTGTTAAAAAGGCTGATTTAGGAGAGTAACTATCAAAATTACTTAAAATTCAAATAGAGTTCAAGTAAGAACTATGGTCTAGAGATGTGCAGTTAGTGTAAACTACCAGATGAATTTCAAAGACTTAATATGAAAAAAGGATGCAAAATACCACATTAATAATTTTTTATATTGATTACATGTTGAAATGCTAATATTTTGAATGTATCAGGTTAAATAAAATGTATTATTAAAATTAATTTCACTTGTTTCTTCATACTTATTTAAATGTGGCTGCTAGAAAATTTTAAATTACAAATATGGCTCACATGTGTGTTTCACATTATATTTCTATTGCATAGTGCTCATCTAGAAACTATCAAGTAAAATGATGTAAGTTCAGCAATAAGAACAGAAGGACAGAGGAGAAAACAGCATATAGTAGGGTCTCAAAAAGTGATTAATGAAAGATGAAAAAAATTGTGAAAAAAATGAATAGTAAGACACACTGTGATATAAGCTTTGATAAAATAATGACTGAGAAAAATATAGCAGAAGACATCAAAGTATATTGTAATATATATTATAATGTAATCCGTTTCCTATAGGCCTTCACAAAATTTTGATAAAAAATTAATGTAAAATAACTGTAACACAAAAATGTAGATACCTTATACATTCTAAAAGGATGAAGTATAGAGAAGATTTATAGCAGTAGTAACATGTTAGAGTATTACATAACCTTAAAACAAAAAAAACTTAAATTAAGTATTATTTACAATTCAAATAGCTAAAATCACCATGAGTAAATTATAACTCATCATTATAGTACGCTTTTTAGTGAAACTATCGAGGGATGACAGTCATATCTTTAATCAATTGGTTATAAGAAAAGCTTTTTCTTTTTTCACAAATACAACTGATTGAATTATGTATTGAACTGAATCATTAAAAAAAATCACTTTTTTTTTAACATCTTTATTGGAGTATAATTGCTTTACAATGGTATGTTAGTTTCTGCTTTATAACAAAGTGAATCAGTTATACATATACATATGTTCCCATATCTCTTCCTTCTTGCGTCTCCCTCCCTCCCATTCTCCCTATCCAACCCCTCTAGGTGATCACAAACCACCTAGCTGATCTCCCTGTGCTATGCGGCTGCTTCCCACTAGTTATCTATTTTACATTTGGTAGTGTATATATGTCCATGCCACTCTCTCACTTTGTCACAGCTTACCCTACCCCCTCTCCATATCCTCAAGTCCATTCTCTAATAGGTCTGTGTCTTTATTCCTGTCTACCCTGAAAAAAACATAATGCAAGAAGAGTCATGTACCAAAATGTTCATTGCAGCTCTATTTACAATAGCCAGGAGTTGGAAACAACCTAAGTGTCCATCATCGGATGAATGGATAAAGAAGATGTGGCACATATATACAATGGAATATTACTCAGCCATACAAAGAAACGAAATTGAGATATTTGTAGTGAGGTGGACGGACCTAGAGTCTGTCATACAGAGTGAAGTCAGTCAGAAAGAGAAAAACAAATACCGTATGCTAACACATATATATGGAATCATGCACTTTTGAAGGGTAACTTTGACATTTTAAAGTTCATTTTGTCATTGAAAAGCTAAGTGTATTCACAGAAAATCATTATATAATTATGGAGCTGCTGGGGAAGAAAAGATTGTGGATATTTTAAAACTTAACTGTTAAGCAAGAAATATCTTTGGGGCAAGAAAAAAGCTAGTCTAATTTTGGTGCAATTTAGGTATTAATCCAGAATTTTGTGTTTTAACTAGAATAGTTTCCTAAGTGAGATAACGACTTTAGACATAAGTAAAATGGATGACACATGGAAGTACTACTCTTTCTGTTCTTTGGGTTTTTTAAACTAATAATTATTATTTTGAGCTTTTTGAAAATGGTTCTCTCTCAGAAAGAATTTTTGTCACTAAAGGAAACTTAAGCAATGACTAGGCTAGAGATTAGCAAGTTTTTCTGTAAAGGTTCAGATAGTAAATATGTCAGACTTTGTGGGCCATAAGGTCTTTGTCATAACAACTCAACTCTGGCTGTTGTAGTGTAAAATAGCCACAGAAAATATATAAACAAACAGGCATGGCTGGCTTTCAATAAAACTGTATTTATAGAAATTGGCGGCAGGTCAGATTTGGCCCATAAGCTGTAGTTTGCAAACCTCTCAAGTACACTACCACTTATTCAAAACATTGTGAAGATTCAGGTATTGGTCTAGATAACATCAGAGTCCTTTCCAGATCTGCAATTCAATGAAATTAGTAACATGTGAATTATAGTTTCTATGTGTATATTTACCCATGACTTATAAAACAGTAATCAACAATTGGACAGACGTATTTTTTTTCCATGTCATACAATCATCTCTTTGTCCAAGATATGTTTTCTATGATAAGAAAACTATTAAAAGACTCAACAGTCATTTTAAAAAGCAAAAAAGGAAATCAGAATATTAGAAACAAAGGTGTGGTGGCTCTATGAGTTATAGAAAAGGGGGTAATATCTTCACTTCCATGTGGTAGAAATTTTACTTTTTCCCTCCAGTAACCCTTCAATTCCTCTTTAGCTAATAATTTTCTAATATCTCTCTGGGAAGAAACAAACTTTCTGAAGTCTAAGTCCATATGGTTCTGGTGAAGTTGATTCAACTCAATTCCAGAAGCTATCAATAGTACGTGACTTAGAGCTTAACTAATCAAAGCATTCCACTGTCCTAACCATAGTCAGGACATTCCACGTCCTGTCCATAGATGGGCAGATTACCAAACAGAGATAAAAAAATGCAAAAAGAATCTTGTCTGGGTCTTCTGATAAAGAGATACCTGTTTCTTTCCACTAGACCTGACCTTAAGAGATCATAAGGTAGAGAACAGGTGTAGTCATTTTGTGACAATAAAGAGAGAGGCTGTATGAAAAATGGAGCATACACACATACACCCACATATATCATTATCATATCGGTTTCAGTGCATCAGATCTTTCAGAATATATGTACCATATATATTACAATAAGTATATATATATATATATATATATATTACTGGGTTCTGATGACATCCTTTCAAGTTCCTTGTAACAAGCTGTGACTGAAACCAATTTAACATTTTTTCCAGTTATAGGCACCATAAATTCCCCTTTTTTGGCCTTAGCCAGTTTGAACTGGGTTTTCCATCAGTTGCAATCCAAAGATTGTTAACTGATTAATTCAAGTTCAACAGACTCCTGTCTTAAGCATTCATAATCAGAGAAGTCAAAAGTTTGACATATCTGCATTAAACTATATCTCTTCAGAAGGGATTTCTGATAAGCTTGTGGAAAGGAGATAGAAGAGAAAGGAAGAAAAAAGGTAAGAAAATAGAAGTATGAGTGTGGTGACTTCAAAGAGTTGAAAGAACTATAGAATTTCTCTGGCAGCCCATTTCCTAGGAGAGCTGGTTGCTTTATCAATTCTAGTTATTAGTGAACAAACAGAGCTTAGATTTCTAAACCAGGTAACAACTATTTCTTTTCATACCAAGTTATTCGGAAGATCAAAGGAAACCAAAGCAGTCATGTTTTAATGTTCATTTCATTTAGTTCAGTTACAGTGAAAGGAATATCACTTAACTGAGCAAGCAGAGCTCAACCAGGAAAGTGTGTGCTAATTACCCAATACATTGTTCAAATCAAAAGTGTTGAATAAAAAAGTGTTGAAGGAATGTTCGTTGCAGCTCTGTTTACAATAGCCAGGACATGGAAGCAACCTAAGTGTCCATCAACAGATGGATAAACAAGATGTGGCACATATATACAATGGAATATTACTCAGCCATAAAAAGAAACGAAATCGAGTTATTTGTAGTGAGGTAGATGGACTAGAGACTGTCATACAGCGTGAAGTAAGTCAAAAAGGGAAAAACAAATACCGTATGCTAACACGTATATATGGAATCTAAAAGAGAAAAAACAAAACATGGTTCTGAAGAACCTAGGGGCAGGACAGGAATAAAGATGTAGATATAGAGAATGGACTTGAGGACATGGGGAGGGGGAAGGGTAAGCTGGGACGAAGTGAGAGAGTGGCATGGACTTATATATACTACCAAATGTAAAATAGCTAGTGGGAAGCAGCCTCATAGCACAGGGATATCAGCTCAGTGCTTTGTGACCACCTAGAGGGGTGGGATAGGGTGGGAGGGAGGGTGATACAAGAAGGAGGAGATGTGGGAATGTATGTGTATGTATAGCTGATTCACTTTGTTGTAGGGCAGTGGTTGACATGCC
>NW_020175490.1:453647-533922 GCF_003031525.2 Neophocaena asiaeorientalis asiaeorientalis | reverse complement strand
AAAAAAAAAACGTGTTGAAGAACTGAAATAAAAGGTAAAATTGCTGGTGACTAGAATAGCAAGTAAAGTCAAGGCTGAAAGAGAGAAGGGGGGGTGGTTATTTTGAGTTGATGCACTGAAGCTGATATTGTAAGCTACTACATCTTTCTAAAAGAAAAATCAAAAGGAAGCTAGTGAGTGCTAATAGAATGGAGCTTTTGTTTAAAACAGAAATTACTAATTTTACATGCCTTGAGAATTTCATAGCTTTTATTTATAATACTGTGATATTAATAAACACCAAACCCAGTAGTTATCCCTAGGGAGAGAGGTACAGCATTGGCAGTCATCACTGTTAAAAGGACCTTTAGATCTGTCTGTATCTTTTGGGTCTCTGATAGAAAGCCATTATTTATATATATCTTGGATATGTAAAACAAAATGGCATTTTTTTAAAAGAAAACTAGGGATTAATATAAAAATGGGATATTAACAAAACCATATTTATTTCTAGGAAAGAACTTTAATAGGCTATCTGCTCCATAACTTGGCTAGAGGAATGATTCTGCTGCTCTGTGAAGCTATCAAGAAAAGATGTAACTTAGTAGAATAATAGAGTAAAAACACAATCTCAATTTAAAAGACCTAATGATGATATTTAAGCAGAAAATGAATAACATTTTAGAGTATTACTGACTATGTGCCTGGCACACCATAAATTTCCATATGAAGTTATTTTGTTATATTTTAACGGTTTCAGCAATATAAAGAAAGGGAGAGAGAAGAGTGAATTACGAAGAATGATAAGAAATGTCATAGAATTTGAAAATTTATACCTGTTTAGAGGAAACAATAGGAAGACATTTTGTTCAAACTGGACCCACAATGAATAGTTTATCTTTTCTTTCATGCCGTCCTAACAAATGAGGTACATTTTTTCATGACAATGGAATGCTTTTTTGGCATTCTTGTGTGTTCAGCTAACTCTTAGAAAGACAATAAGAAAGCACAAAATGCTTTTGTGTGTGTGTGTGCACATGTGTTGTTCTAAAGTTTGAGAAATACTCAACTGTTCTAGTATAGTGAGCAAATTGGTTCATAACTTTAAGACTAAAAGGAACAGTCAGCATTTCAACAGTCAATGCACATATTCACTGAGAATTTTTTTTTAATTCCAACACTGCATAATATTACTTAACAGAATACGAAAGTCTACAAAGCATAATCACTTAAGAGAGATGTGTAACTTACAATTTTTCAAAATAAGAAACAGAGAATTTCAGCTTCTGTTTTTAGCAGAGCTAGATACTGCTGAAAACAACTGAATATGTTGAATAAAATATTAAAGCAACTTCTTAAATATACCCAAATACCTATGATCTGAGAAGAAAGTAAGAAATAATTATTGAAACAACTGAGTGTTGGATTTTCAGTCTGCATCTTTATTAATTTCATCCTGAATGTTAACATGAAGTATTCTGGATTAGAGACAGATTATTTATTACCTCACAGTAAATAATGTGTTGCTCCTACTCCTTTGCTCCAGGTCTTACCTTTGAGATGACCAGATGACAGCCAGATCAATTATCCTATGTAAGTAGCCAGATACTCCCTGGGCAAGGTATGCAAGGGATGGGAGAAGTGGTTAGGGTGGGGGGAAGGGTAAGCTGGGACAAAATGAGAGAGTGGCATGGACATATATACACTACCAAATGTAAAACAGATAGCTAGTGGGAAGCAGCCAAATAGCACAGAGAGATCAATTTGGTGATTTGTGACCACCAAGAGGGGTGGGATAGGGAGGTGGGGAGGGAGACGCAAGAGGGAGGGGATATGTGGATATAAGTATATGTATAGCTGATTCTCTTTGTTATAAAGCAGAAACTAACACACCATTGTGAAGCAATTATACTCCAATAAAGATGTTAAAAAAAAAAAAAAAAAAGGAAGAAGGCAGCTGTTGTCTTCCCCTCCAAAGAGGATGCTCTAGGAAATGTAATGGGCTTGAATTCTAACCAACCCTGTAGTATGTAAACAAAATCTCTCCAGGAGCCCATGATCTAGAGATGTTTTCAAGTTTGGGCTTTATTCTTCTGTCATGGAAATACCTAGGAAGACAATGCTCTAGTCTTTCCAGTGCCCTGGGGCTTAAAAGGAACTTCCAGCTATAATCTATGGTCCTCTCAGGGAGATAATAGAAGTTTTATTATCCTTTTTGATCAGAGCAATTAACTAGACAAATGGTTACAAAGCTAATTCTCATAGTGTGTGAAGAGGCACATAGGCTGGGGCTTTTTATGACAATACTGAGATATCCAGGAAGATTTTTATTTCTCCACACTAGGGGTGAGAGAGTGGCAAACAAGCCACTGAAGTTCATTTGTGCTGGTGAACCTGAACTTTTGTATTCATATACATGGGCTTGGGAAACCAGGGATAATGTCTAATATCTGCTCAAGGTGAAGAGGTAAAAAAGGATACCTCCAAAAAACCTGAAACCCCAAATGACTACACCTTCAGTAGAAGGGTGAAATAGAAATAAACTACCTTCCACCAATCACCTGTGCCCCAAGGACTACAGGAAAATGGACTATATTAAAATTTGGTAATAACTGGAATGGGGAGTTTATGTGTAGGAATCTCTTGTGAAAAAATAATTGTCACAGGGCTTCCCTGGTGGCGCAGTGGGTGAGAGTCCGCCTGCCGATGCAGGGGATGCAGGTTCATGCTCCGGTCTGGGAAGATCCCACATGCCGCGGAGCGGCTAGGCCCGTGAGCCATGGCCGCTGAGCCTGCACGTCCGGAGCCTGTGCTCTGCAATGGGAGAGGCCACAGCAGTGAGAGGCCCATGTACCGCAAAAAAAAAAAAAAAAAATTGGTCACAATCAGAACTTTAATGTTAGTTTGTATGTACTACCTTGAAATTCCAATAAATTTCAAGAAGATAATACTAGTGGTATCTCAAAGTATTTGAAAGGAGCATGATCCTTACCTTGACCCAAACCTAATCCTATAATCTAAATTGGATGGTAGAATCCATTTTCATTCTTGGACACAAATAATTCCTATAGGAAAAATTACCAGAATAATTAGCAGCTCATGGTTTTTGAAAAATCAAAATACTATAAAAGTTAAGAAGATAACTATCAAGTTATCATATACAATGTGATGAAAGAAATTTTTACATATTAAGATATGAGGGAAGTTATTCCGGCTTACACATGTTTTGACTTGAATTTTACACTAGCTAAAACAGCCTGCTTGTGACCTATCAAACATACACTGTACATCCGCTGTAATTATTAAAGAAAAGGGTACAATGACTAAAAATAATGTCCATATTAAAAATAAAGATTAAATGTCTCCCTTCCTGGGATGCCAATGTTAGTACTCCTTCGATGATAAGACTCCCTTCCGAGGTGCCACAGCCACAGACTCACTGTGTATGTACTGATCTGCTTCTTTTGAAACTTTGAAGGAATGTATTCCTGACTTGTTTGATGTTCTCTGTTCTGACAAGATATAAAACTGTGCTGAAAACCATGCTTCTCTGGAGCAGTTGATCAGTTACCTGAGAGACTGCCCTCTAGGCTATAGTCCTCAGTCTGGCACAAATAAAACTCTTTTCTATTCCTATTACAGATTGTTTATTGATTATTTTCATGGACAAATGTAAAGAAGAATCAAATCCACAAAGGTCTCAGATAACTAAATAATCATACACAGAACATAAAACAATTATGTTAAATGTTTCTAGAGATAATAGAAAACCTTAAACAATAAGCAGATTTGGAAAATAATTTAAGAAAAGTTTTAAAAATGAAAAAAATATAAAACTTTAAAACTAGAAAAAATTTAACTGTAAAGAAAATGAATGAACTGGAAGATGGATCCGTAGAATTTATTCAGGATGCATCACACAGAAAAAAAGAAATGGGAAGTATTAGAAATAACTTAAAACAAATGATGAATAGAGAAAAACGGTCTAATATAATATCTAATCAGTGTTCTAGAAGAATAGTAAAGCAGAGTTAATACTTAAATAACTGAGACCTTGTCTGTACTGATGTACAACAGCAACCAAAATTCAAAAACCCCATTAATTCTTAAGCAAGATTTAAAAAATGAATGAATTAAAGACAGAAAGAAAACAAATCCACACTGAATCCCATTAGAGTAAAACTGCAGCAAACCAAGGCAAAATAATTTTAAAAGCAGTAAAAAAGAAGGAACAAAAATTAACTTCTTAACTGGTAACAACAGAAACCAGAAAAGAGTGGAATTATATCTCACTATACCTATTAATAACTATTAGTATAAAAAAGTATACATTTTAAAACAGATAAATTAAAGCCATACTCAGATAAATAAAAACTCAAAGAGTTTACCACTAAAAGAATATTTTTGGACTCCAGGCAGAAGGGATGTGAAACCAAATGAAAATGCCTGATATGCAGGAAGGAATAAAAGACAATGAAAGTGATAAATGTGGGGCAAATCCAAACAAACAATGACTGTAAACAATGACGACAAAGAAGATTGAAATATACAACAATAACTGAATATAAAGTTAAAGTTGGGGGACCTTCAAGATGGCAGAGGAGTAAGACATGGAGATCACCTTCCTCCCCACAAATACATCAAAAGTATACCTACATGTGGAACAACTCCTGCAGAACACCTACTGAACAAGGGCAGAAGACCTCAGACTTCAAAAAGGCAAGAAACTCCCCAAATACATGGGTAGGGCAAAAGGAAAAAGAAAAAACAGAGACAAAAGAATAGGGGCGGCACCTGCACCTCTGGGAGGGAGCTGTGAAGGAGGAAAGGTTTCCACACACTAGGAAGCCCCTTCATGGGCAGAGACTGCGGGTGGCAGAGGGGGGAAGCTTTGGAGGCATGGAGGAGAGCTCAGCAACAGGGGTGTGGAGGGCAAAGCAGACTAATTTGCACACTGAGAATTGGTGCTGACCAGCACTCACCAGCCCGAGAGGCTAGTCTGCTCACCTGCCAGGGTGGGTGGGGGCTGGGAGCTGAGGCTCAGGCTTCCGAAGTCAGATCCCAGGGAGAGGACTGGGGTTGGCTGTGTGAACACAGCCTGAAGAGGGCTAGTGTGGCACAGCTAGCCAGGAGGCATTCTGGGAAAAAGCCTGGAACTGCCTAAGAGGCAAGAGAACATTGCTTCGGGGTGCGCGAGGAGAGGGGATTCAGAGCACCACCTAAATGAGCTCCAGAGATGGGCACCAGTCAGCACGGGCACCAGAGATGGGCATGAAATGTTAAGGCTGCTGCTGCAGCCACCAAGAAGCCTGTGTGCAAGCACAGGTCACTATCCACACCTCCCCTCGTGGGAGTCTGTGCAGCCCGCCACTGCCAGGGTCCCGTGATCCACGGACAACTTCCACAGGAGAACGCATGGCACGCCTCAGGCTGGTGCAATGTCACGTCAGCCTCTGCTGCCGCAGGCTCGCCCCGCATCTGCACCCCTCCCTCCCCCTGGCCTGAGTGAGCCAGAGCCCCCTAGTCAGCTGCTCCTTATCCTGTCTGGGAGGGGAAAAGACGCCCTCAGGCAATCTACATGCAGAGGCGGGGCCAAATCCAAAGCTGAACCCCAGGAGCTGTGCGAACAAAGAAAAGGAAGGGATATTTCTCCCAGCAGCCTCAGAAACATTGGATTAAATCTCCACAATCAACTTAACGTACCCTGCGTCTGTGGAATACTTGAATAAACAACAAATCACCCCAAAATTGAGGCAGTGGACTTTGGGAACAACTGTAGACTTAGGATTTGCTTTCTGCATCTAATTTGTTTCTGGTTTTATGTTTATCTTAGTTTAGTATCTAGAGCTTATTATCATTGGTAGATTTGTTTATTGATTTGGTTACTCTCTTCCTTTTCTTTATACACATATATAATTTTTTCCTTTTTCTCTTACTGTGAGGGTGTATGTGTACGCTCCCTTCTGTGATTTTGTCTGTATTGCTTTGCTTTTACCAATTGTCCTACGGTTCTTTCTGTCAGTTATTTATTTTTTTTCTTAGTATAGACTTTAGTGTTTGTTATCATTGGTGGATTTCTTTTTCTGTTTGGTTGCTCTCTCTTCTTTCTTTCTTTTTTAAATTACTTCTTTATTTATAATAATATATTTTTAATTTTAATAACTTTATTTTATTTTATATTTTCTTTCTTTCTTCTTTTATTTTTCCCCCTTTTCTTCTGAGCCGTGTGGCTGAGGGTTTTGGTGCTCTGGCTGGGTGTCAGGCCTGAGCCTCTGAGTTGGGAGACCCAAGTGAAGGACACTGGTCTACAAGAGACCTCCCAGCTCAACATGGCGAAAGCTGTCCCAGAGATCTCCATCTCAATGCTAAGACCCAGCTCCACTCAACGACCAGCAAGCTACAGTGCTGGACGCCGTATGCCAAACAACTACCAAGACAGGAACACAACCCCACCCATTAGCACAGAGGCTGGCTAAAATCATAATAAGTTCACAGATACCCGAAAACACATGAACAGGTGATGCGGCACTGTCCACCAGAAACACAAGATCCAGGCCCAACCACTAGAACACAGGCACCAGTCCCCTCCACCAAGACCTACACAACACACTGAACCAACCTTACCCACTGGAGGCAGACACCAAAAACAACGGGAACTACAAACCTGCAGCCTGCGAAAAAGAGACGCCAAACACAGTAAGTTAAGCAAAATGAGAAGACAGAGAAACACACAGCAGATGAAGGAGCAAGGCAAGAATCCACCAGACCAAACAAATGAAGAGGAAATAGGCAGTCTACCTGAAAAAGAATTCAGAGTAATGACAGTAAAGATGATCCAAAATCTTGGAAATAGAATGGAGAATATACAAGAAACGTTTCACGAGGATCTAGAAGAAATAAAGAGCAAACAAACAATGATGAACAACACAATAAATGAAATTAAAAATTCCCTAGAAGGACTCAATAGAGGAATAAATGAGGCAGAAGAACAGACAAGTGACCTGGATGATAAAATAGTGGAAATAACTACCACAGAACAGAATAAAGAGAAAAGAATGAAAACAATGGAGGACAGTCACAGAGACCTCTGGGACAACATTAAATGCACCAACATTCCAAATATAGGGGTCCCAGAAGAAGTAGAGAAAAAGAAAGGGACTGAGAAAATATTTGAAGAGATTATAGTTGAAAACTACCCTAATATGGAAAGGACAGAATCAAGTCCAGGAAGCGCAGAGAATCCCATACAGGATAAAGCCAAGGAGAAACATGCCAAGATACATACTAATCAAACTATCAAAAGTTAAATACAAAGAAAAAATATTAAAAGCAGCAAGGGAAAAGCAACAAATAACATACAAGGGAATCCCCATAAGGTTAACAGCTGATCTTTCAGCATAAACTCTGCAAGCCAGAAGGGAGTGGCAGGACATATTTAAAATGATGAAAGGGAAAAACCTACAACCAAGATTGCTGTACCCAGCAAGGATCTCATTCAGATTCGATGGAGAAATGAAAAACTTTACAGACAAGTGAAAGCCAAGAGAATTCAGCACCACCAAACCAGCTTGACAACAAATGATAAAGGAACTTCTCTAGGCAGGAAACACAAGACAAGGAAAAGACCTACAATAACAAACCCAAAACAATTAGGAACATGGTAATAGGAACATACATATCAATAACTACCTTAAATGTGAATGGATTAAATGCTGCAACCAAAAGATAGACTGGCTGAATCGATACATAAACACCTATATATATGCTGTCTACAAGAGACTCACTTCAGACCTAGGGACATATACAGACTGAAAGTGCAGGGATGGAAAAAGATATTCCATGCAAATGGAAATCAAAAGAAAGCTGGAGTAGCAGTCCTCACATCAACAAAACAGACTTTAAAATAAAGACTATTACAAGATACAAAGGACATTACATAATAATCAAGGGATCAATCAAAGAAGAAGAAATAAAAATTGTAACTATTTATGCACCCAACAGAGGAGCACCTCAATACATAAGGCAAATGCTAACAGCCATAAAAGGGGAAATGGACAGGAACACACCATAGTAGGGGATTTTAACTCCCCACTTTCCCCAATGGACAGATCATCCAAAGTGAAAATAAATAAGGAAACACAAGCTTTAAATGACACATTAAACAAGATGGCCTTAATTGATATTTACAGGACATTTTATCCCAAAACAACTGAGTACCCTTTCTTCTCAAGTGCTCATGTAACATTCTCCAGGACAGATCATATCATGGGTCACAAATCAAGCCTTGGTAAATTTAAGAAAATTGAAATGGTATCAAATATCATTTCTGACCAGAATGCTGTGAGACTAGATATCAAATACAGGAAAAATGTGTAAAAAATACAAACACTACTTAATAACCAAGAGATCACTGAAGAAATCAAAGAGGAAATCAAAAAATACCTAGAAACAAATGACAATGAGAACACAATGACCTGAAACATATGGGATGGATTAAAAGCAGTTCTAAGAGGGAAGTTTATAGCAATACAAACCTACCTCAAGAAACAAGAGATACCTCAAATAAACAACCTAACCTTACACCTAAAGTAACTAGAGAAAGAAAAACAAAAAAACCCTGAAGTTAGCAGAAGGAAAGAAATCATAAAGATCAGGTCAGAAATAAATGAAAAAGAGATGAAGGAAACATACCAAAGATCAATAAAACTAAAAGCTGGTTCTTTGAGAGTATAAACAAAATTGAAAAACAATTAGCCAGACTCATCAAGAAAAAAAGGGAGAAGACTCAAATCAATAGAATTAGAAATGAAAAAGGAGAAGTAACAACTGTCACTGCAGAAATACAAAGGATCATGAGAGATTACTACAAGCAACTATAAGCCAATAAACTGGACAACCTGGAAGAAATGGACAAATTCTTAGAAAAGCACACATTTCTGAGACTGAACCAGGAAGAAACAGAAAATATGATCAGACCAATCACAAGCACTGAAATTGAAACTGTGATTACAAATTTTCCAACAAACAAAAGCTCAGGACCAGATGGCTTCACAGGCAAATTCTGTCAAACATTTAGAGAACAGCTAACACCTAACCTTCTCAAACTCTTCCAAGATACAGCAGATGGAGGAACACTCCCAAACTTATTCTATGAGGTCACCATTACCCTGATACCAAACCCAGACAAAGATGTCACAAAAAAAGAAAACTACAGGCCAATATCACTGGTGAATGTAGATGCAAAAATCCTCAACAAAATATGAGCAAACAGAATCCAGCAGCACCTTAAAAGGATCATACACCATGATCAAGTGGGGTTTATCCCAGGAATGCAATGATTCTTTAGTATACATAAATCAATCAATGTAATACACCATATTAACAAATTGAAGAATAAAAACCATATAATCATCTCAATAGAAGCAGAAAAAGCTTTTGACAAAATTCAACACCCATTTATGATAAAAACCGTCCAGATATACGCATAGAGGGAACTTACCTCAACATAATAAAGGCCATATATGACAAACCCACAGCACACATTGTTCTCAATGGTGAAAAACTGAAACCACTTCCACTAAGATCAGGAAAGGATAAAGTTACCCACTCTCACCATTATTATTCAACATAGTTTTGGAAGTTTTAGCCACAGCAATCAGAGAAGAAAAAGAAATAAAAGGAATCCAAATCAGAAAAGAAGAAGTAAAACTCTCACTGCAGATGACATGATACTGTATATAGAGAATCCTATAGATGCTACTGGAAAACTAGTAAAGGTAATCAATGAATTTGGTTAAGTAGCAGGATACAAAATTAATGCACAGAAATCTCTTGCATTCCTATACACTAATGCTGAAAAATATGAAGGAGAATTAAGGAAACACTCCCATTTACCACTGCAACAAAAAGAATGAAATACCTAGGAATAAACATACCTAAGGAGACATAAGACCAGTATGAGGAAAGTGTAAGACACTGATGAAAGAAATTAAAGATGATACGAACAGATGGAGAGAAATACCATGTTCTTGGATTGGAAGAATCAACATTGTGAAAATGACTAGACTCCCCAAAGCAATCTACAGATTCAATGCAATCCCTATCAAACTACCAATGGCATTTTTCACAGAACTAGAACAAAAAATTTCACAATTTGTATGGAAACACAAGAGACCCTGAAGAGCCAAAGCAATCTTGAGAAAGAAAAACAGAGCTGGAGGAATCAGACTCCCTGACTTCAGACTATACTACAAAGCTATAGTAATCAAGACAGTATGGTACTGGCACAAAACAGAAATATAGATCAATGGAACAGGATAGAAAGTCCAGAGATAAACCCACACACATACGGTCACCTTATTTTTGTTAAGGGAGGCAAGAATATACAATGGAGAAAAGACAGCCTCTTCAATAAGTGCTGCTGGGAAAACTGGACAGCTACATGTAAAAGAATGAAATTAGAACACTCTGTAACACCATACACAAAAATAAATTCAAAGTGGATTAAAGACCCACATGTAAAGCCAGACACTATAAAACTCTTAGAGCAAAAGATAAGCAGAACACTCTATGACATAAATCACAGCAAGGTCCTTTTTGACCCATCTCCTAGTGAAATGGAAATAAAAACAAAAATAAATAAATGGGACCAAATGAAACTTAAAAGCATTTGCACAGCAAAGGAAAACATAAACAAGATGAAAAGACAACCATTAGAATGGAAGAAAACATCTGCAAACAATGCAACTGACAAAAGATTAACCTCCAAAATATACAAGTGGCTCATGCAGCTCAGTATGAAAAAAACAAACAACCCAATCCAAAAATGGGCAGGATATATAACAGACATTTCTCCAAAGAAGATATACAGATTGCCAACAAACACATGAAAGGATGCTCAACATCACTAATCAGAGAAATGCAAATCAAAACTACAATGAGGTATCACTTCATACCAGTCAGAATGGCCATCAACAAAAAATCTAGAAACAACAAATCCTGGATAGGGTGTGTAGAAAATGAAACCCTCTTGCACTGTTGGTGGGAATGTAAATTGTTACAGCCACTATGGAGAACAGTATGGAGGTTCCTTAAAAAACCTAAAAGAGAACTACTATATGACCCAGCAATTGCACTACTGGGCATATACCCTGAGAAAACCATAATTCAAAAACAGTCATGTACCACAATGTTCATTGCAGCTTTATTTACAATAGCCAGGACATGGAAGCAACCTAAGTGTCCATCGACAGATGAATGGATAAAAAACATGTGGCACATATATACAATGGAATATTACTCAGCCATAAAAAGAAACGAAATTGAGTTATTTGTAGTGAGGTGGATGGACAGATTGAAGTAAGTCAGAAAGAGAAAAACAAATCCCGTATTCTAACACATATATATGGAATCCAAAAAAAAAAGGTTGTGAAGAACCCTGGGGCAGGACAGGAATAAAGATACATGTAGAGAATGGACTTGTGGACACGGGGAGGGGGAAGGGTAAGCAGGGACGAAGTGAGAGAGTGGCATGGACATATATACACTACCAAATGTAAAACAGATAGCTCGTGGGAAGCAGCCACATAGCACAGGGAGGTCAGCTCAGTGTTTTGTGTCCACCTAGAGGGGTGGGATAAGGCAGGTGGGAGGGCAATTCAAGAGGGAGGAGATATGGGGATATCTGTATATGTATAGCTGATTCACTTTGTTATACAGCAGAAACTAACATACCATTTTAAAGCAATTATACTCCAATAAAGATGTTGAAAATTTATCTCGTGGGAAGCAGCCACATAGCACAGGGAGGTCAGCTCAGTGTTTTGTGTCCACCTAGAGGGGTGGGATAAGGCAGGTGGGAGGGCAATTCAAGAGGGAGGAGATATGGGGATATCTGTATATGTATAGCTGATTCACTTTGTTATACAGCAGAAACTAACATACCATTTTAAAGCAATTATACTCCAATAAAGATGTTGAAAAATTTAAAAAAATAAATAAAAATATCATTAAAAAAATGTTGAATTTGGGTATAATGTCTTAAGCTTGAATTATCTGCCAGGTAGGCATATATATTGTTTAACTTGGGTTATCTGTGTATGTACAATAAAATATATAGGATACCACTAAAAAGTAGAAAAGATATATAATCTGTAAACTAAGAGAGCAATATATTAGAGAAAATAGTCCAAAAGAAAACAAGAAAGAAGTAAAAAAAAAGTAGAAAAAATACAAAACATAACATATAATAATATAGTAAACCAGATTAATGTAAATAGACTAAATGTTCCAACTAAAGATCAAACAACATCCAGCTATAGGCTCTTTATAAGATACACCCATAAAAATTGATTTAAATGTTGAAAGTATGAAATAGGATATATCTAACAAATAGTAACTAAACAAAAGCTGATACAGATTTATTAATACCAGAAAAATAGGAGCAACATTATAAGAGTTAAAGAGAATTACTATGATAGTGGTTCAATATATCAAGAAGAGGTAGCATTCTGAACTTGTATAATTCAAAAATTGATAGAGGAAAACTATTATATATTATGATTTGTGAACGAAACATTTAAAAAACTTGATCTAAAGAATATAATTTGAGAATAGCAGTCAACAGAGTAGAATACACATTCTTTTCAAACATAATATGAAACTAATCAATTTTAATGATATTTAAATTTTTAGTTCAAAAACATAAGAAAGTACTAGTCTTATTAATTGTTTATCCTGGCACTCTAGATTTAAATTTCATTTAATTTTATTTCAATGCATTCTTTTGAAATTAAGGTATTCTGAGTTTACAAGTGTAATTTAACAGATATACAAATCTACTTATGAACCTGAAGAAAGAAATAATAAAACTAGTTACTGGGTCAACCAGTTCAATTCTTGCTCAGATAAAAATCTGTCACCTATTTTTTGCTCAACAAATTCTATCAGCCTAAAAGAGACAGTTTTACATGTACCTTTTATCATATGGGAATTAATGGAAGTTCTCAAGCTATATAAAGGAGATGTAAATTGGTTAGAATGTCAGTAATTCTCATCAGTTGTTATCACCATCAACCAGATATTAAAAACTGCTTGGTGAGCTGGTATATAATAAAAATTTTAAAGCATGAACTGACCTTTTGAATGTATACGTGCAGAATATTAAATGACATTAGATTTTTCATGTGTTATACTTTTCAGCATTTTGCTTTTTAAATTATTGTTTTACAAAGTACTAAGTTTTCCAGTGGAAATCCCAAGAAAAATGTCACAAAATACGAGATGTTACTAAATTATGCATCTAAACTATTTAAAAGATGATATAATAACATATGAATTAACAGTTAATACAAAATAATGTTAAAAGTTATAATTACACATTTGTATATATATTTCCCTGAAAAAGATATAATCACTAATACAGTCACTAAAAATTTTGACAATTTAACCTTCAAGCATGAAACGTTAAATTAATAAAATATCTTGAATGTGGCAACGTCATCAATACTACTAGGGCTTGTTATACTAAACTTTAAAAATCTACAAATCTTTAAAGAAATAAAGTACAAAAGACTTAATCCATAAAGAGTTTATGTTTGACAAATAGTGTTCCATCTATTTTTTTATTAGATCCATACAATCATCCTTTGAAGACTGGTTTTACTTTTGAAATATCTTTGACTCTTCTCTTCTCTTCTCTTATATTCTCTTCTCTTATTCTCTTATATTCACATTGTCACCATATTCAATAAGGTTCCCACGATTTTGCTCTTAGAACATTGTAACTTCCTCTAAATTGGCTTTCAGGCCTCTAGGATCCACTGCTTATACCATCATCAGTTTTGCCTTTATAAAACACAGATCTTTACATATCACCTTCCCACCTTCTTATTAGCATTGCATCCTCACTGCCTACGGGATAAATTATAATCACTCCACATGACATTAAACCTTTCCAACCTGGTCCTACTAAATTTTTTTGCTCTTATGTCTAGCCATTCTATTCAAAGCATTCTTTACTCCAGTCAGGTTAGAATAACAAACATGGCAGACTTTTCTCTCTCTCCGAAATACCATACACTCTTTTTTAACTAGAGAATTTCTTGCTCATCATGTAACCTCTTTTTTTAATCTAAAGCAGTTTTTAAAATATTTTTATTTATTTATTTATATTTTTGGCCGAGTCGGGTCTCCGTTGTGGCATGTGGGACCTTCATCACAGCATGTGGCATCTTTTTGTTGTGGCACGCAGGCTCTTCCTTGTGGCATGTGGGTGTCTCTCTAGTTGTGGCATGCAGGTTTTCTCTCTCTAGTTGTGGCATGCGAGCTCCAGAGTACATGGGCTCTGTAGTGTGTGGCATGCGAGCTCTCTAGTTGAGGTGCACGGATTTAGCTTCCCTGCCGCATGTGGGATCTTAGTTCCCCGACCAGGGATCGAACCTGCATCCCCTGCATTGGAAGGTGGAGTTTTTACCACCAGCCCACCAGGGAAGTCCCTCTAAAGAATTTCTTACTCATAATGTAACCTCCTCTGACTTCCTCTTAGCAGAATTTAACACTCCCTCATTTTGGTTCCCAAAGACCACTGTAATACCTATATTTTTGTGTATTGTTACCATCTCTTAATAAATCACAGCATCTAGCACAGTGCCAAGCATATAGCAGACACATCAATAGATATTTGATGAATGAAATAAATGAACAAATGAATGCAGAGAAAAGATTATTACTCCTTTTTTACAAAAGAAAAACTTTTTAAAAAGTTCAGAAGTGATAAAAATAATTATGGAAAAATTCTAAAACAGAAATGTGGCATTAGTTTGTTTTATTTGAAATATTTATATTCATAAATTTTAAAGCTACCCCAAAATAAGAGAATTCTTATTCCTAAGCACCATATCTTAACTTGCTTAGTTTAAAATATAACTTTTATGGTTATGTGATTTATAAGTTTGTACTATAGAAACATGAAGAGGGAAATGAGTAACAGCTGAGAGGCTTCTGAAAGATGCTGGCACTTTGCCCATTACTGGTTTAGCATAGCTAGGAGATTCCGGAAGAAAGAAATTGCATTTGGAAAGTCCTCACAGACGGAATCACTGAGAGCTACCTTACTATGGAAGAGGCTTACAAGTCAGGTTGGATATGGAGCCATGTTGTGAAAAATGATTTTCTTTAGGAAAATTAATGTGATGATGATCTGAAATATGACTTAGAGGAAGTATATATTATAAGGAGAGTCAAATTTGGTGTTTTCTGCAATAATCCATATGAGAAAGAAGTCTACATTATGGCAATAGCTTCAGGAAGGAAATGGGAGAGATAAAGAACAAAACATTACAACAGGATGAAGTGCAAGATATTTGATAGATTAATTTGACTACTATGAATATAATGATAACCTTTTAATGAATCTATATCTATCTTACAAATAAAAGTTAAAATGAAGTTTAAAAAGTTATGTTTGTTTCTGGTCAAAATGGCAAACTACCTCCCACTTCTGAATCCTGTCTTTGACAAAACAAGAGGATACTGAACCCAGAAGATGGCACAAAAAGAATGGGAAACATCTGGGAGACAGAAAGGTTTGGGTACTTGTAAGTGGAGAATATGGTAACCTACAGCTGAGGGCTGGATGCCATGGCTGGAGCCAGGCTGGGAGAGTTCCTGGTTGCAAACTTATCTTTTCATATTGCCCTGGATGGAACATTGCCCACTATGTCAACATTTTAGGACTGAAAAATAGCAGTATCAAGCACCTGCCATAGACAGCAGAGTACTTGATATTTCACAGCATGCAGCCCAGCTAATGTGGGGATCAAACTGAAACAGGTATAGCTGGGAAGTCTGGCTTTTGGAATTGCAAAGTCTCAGACTATCAAACGAATAGATGCAAAACAAAACATAACAAAATCCACACCTGTATTTATTATGGTGAAATTTAGGAAGATCAGAGACAAAATATTCTACAGGAAAAAACCAAATGAGTTACAGAGAAATAAGAATCAGATTAACAGCAACTCTCCTCAATAAATTTGTGTAAACTGGGTTATTAATTTAAAGATATGCAAAGGTTAGTTTAAGAAAAAAGAAGGTAAAGAATAACAACTTCAATATGAATTGACATGAAGAATGGAAATCAGGCCATGATTTCATAAAAAGGGATCTGTACAATTTGATTACTTATATGACCAGCATAAGGGGGAGAGCATGGGTTTGGGATGCCAAAGGATGTAGTATTTCTTTTTATTCTCTAATTTTTCCTCAAGCTACCTATATAAAGCTTTATCAATCTGATGGTCTAAATAAAGTGGCAATTCCAGTTACTTGAGATCATTGTTTATTCAGACTCCTGACAATCACCAATTGTTGACACTAAGTCAGAATAACTCGAAATTACAATACTATAAGGTTTGAGGATTTTGAATTTTTAGAGAGTTTTAACCTTTTTCATAGGTTCTTAAATAAGCCTAATTTGACTTCCCTTACTGAAGAAGGCTATGTGATATATAAGCATTTTTATAGTATTACTAAACATAAGAATTGTAAAATTATATTTTTTTAATCCCAGAAAGTAAGTCCTTATTCAATTAGAATAGTAATCATAATACTGTAATGGTTTTGCCTAGTGAGCAAGCAACCATCTATAATCTATAACTACTTTACAATATAGAAACAAGTCAACTCCAGTTGATGAATTGCTTTTCCTTAGCACTTGGATTCCTTTGAAAAATTTCACCTTTAACAGCAGTCACTGACTTTACAGAAAGAGGCGAGAGAAGACAAGGAGTGAGCAAAATATGTATCAGACATAGAGGACGTCATAGTACATTACCAGGATAAGACAAATTACACGGTAACACTGCTTCTTGGGCTGATCTATTACTTTTCTTTCCTCCATCTTTTTCCAGGATACTGTATACATTAAGGGCAGATCCATGCAAAAATTTACCAACATATTTACCAACATGGACAATTTGGGGATAAAACTGGAAAAAAAGGATAGGGAGAAAAAAGGGAAAACAAAGGAAGAATATTTCACTACTAACCTGGTTTAATTTCTTCCAGAGATTGAGGACAGGAGAAAGTTCATTAGACCAGATTTCTCTATCAAATTTGCTACCAGCTGTTACTGATCTGCCCAAGATCCTCAACTGTGAAATAACCTGAATGAAGAAAATAATAAGTAGCAATAAATGAACATAACTTCGTTCAGAGGGAAAACATAGATACAAAAATAGCCATATTTACTTATAAAGACTGAATATATATATTATAAACAAGTTTTAATCCCATTTTCCCTGTTCAACTGGATTAATATTTTATTGATTTATTTCAGCAGTTAAAAGGCAAAAGAACTTAAATGGTGAGAGAAACCACTATAAAAGTTACATATTATAATGGCTCTTCATTTGAAAAGCTACTTCTTTAGCCACAAAGCTCTAATTATCCATTATTAATAACCTATTTGCTCATTTCTGAAATCAAAAATATTTTTCAGTTTGAATAATTTAAATTGCATAATTTCAAAATGCTGATAAAGATAGGTTTTTTGAAAAAATGAAATGAGTGGAAAGATAGTAAATAGCATAGCAAACTATAAAATAGTAAAACAATTTAAAGTAATTATTGGCTGGTAAAAATTACAATAAATCTAAGTTTTAAGGTTCTATATCAATTTTAAGTTATTTCAATGTTTTTTCTAGACATGAGACTCAAATGAAGGAGGTACAGATCAATTAATTAAAATAAGGCAAAGTAAATTCTTCTTTCCTATTCAGGGCTTTCATTTTTGTAACATTTTTATCAGCTTCTCTATCATCATTCTCATCAAAATTAATTCACTCATGTTTTTTTTTTCTAAAATAGTGTTTAATGGCTTCAATTTCAATAATACCAATCAGTCTTCTTAATCATTTGCTAAGAATGATCCAGAATATTACTGAGTATTCTATATATGGTATTATAGATATTGGGGGAGATATATAAAAATCAGTGAGGTATGTACTGATGGTTCTTCATAAATATTTCAACTAAATATTAAAATTGTGCTATATCATTGCTTATCTGACATAAAATAAATCCCCAAATCAAGACAATATGTTTTCCTAAGCTAGTATTTTAAACATCAACATTTTCAGTGTGTCAACTACTTTTTTTGTTTTACTTTTTGAGAGATGTAAATTGTTTTTCCTTTTTAAGAGATAGGGCTGTATTTAATATTTGGGGGGTTCTTACATTATTAAAGTTCAAATAAAATAAGGGCCATAAATATTTCAAAATAAATGCACTACATAATTGTTAAACATACAGAATCCTGCTGTTAAACTCAAGTTACTTCTAGAGCTTTTGATTGATTCTCTAATCTAGAAAAAATTGTGGTGATTCAGTGTTTCATTTTCTTTGTTTTCCTGATAAATTATTTTCATTTGCTCTAGCTGAACCCTACAACAGCACCTAATTTATCAGCTGTGCTAGACCATAAAACATCACTAGTTGGTAGCCAGGAGAAGTGCTATTTTGCTCTGGTAACATTGGCTATCTCTTATTTGTGTCTTAAATTTGTCAAAAATGACAGAGAACAAATAAGAATGCAAAGAGATACCTAAAGGAAAAAAGGTTCAAATATTTTTTTACACATGACGTTAAAAACTATTTTAAAAAGAAAATGTTTAAAAACCCAAAAAAGTTTGTTTTCTTCCCAGAAAAATAACATGTGAGGCTTGCTTTTCATAATAACACTATCATAATATATTATAAACTTTAATGAACAGAGAGTAATGAAAAGGGAGTTCAAATGCATAATAAAAATATTTTATAATGAGGATAGGGCTATTACTTGTAACAGCGGACCATCTTTTCTTTTTACAAAATCTGACATACTCATCTTTTTACAAAGCACAGATGATAAAATGTCTGTCCATTATACATGTTTTAAACCAATTAAAAATACTTTTTTTAATGACATTCCTTTAAAATGGTGTCAAAGGGGATGAAATTTCCCAACAAAAACATACATCACTTCTTCCATGTTCTAAGCATACTGAACAGCTTGCATTATGCCACTGGCATGCTTTGCAGCATCTCTGAGGTTGGAGGGGAGCTGCAGAATATGCTGTCACCCCTATTCCAACCGTTCACATTCCAAAGAACAATGAGAGACATTTCAGGAATACCTATGATTCTCCTGAACAATTGGTGTGATTTTATTGTAGCATACTACATCTTATATACAATTGTATTTTCCTTTTCTTTTGGAAGTTATAAAGCACATAGAAGAATTTCTGATCTAACGATAACAACTTTATAGAACCTTAGAGCATGAGCTTTGTTGCTTGTCTTGTCTTCTTTTAGCATAAATTATTTCCCTAGTTTTATTTTCTTTTCATTTCCTAATTTTCTCTTTGATTTCCTAAACTATTGATTTTACACTAATAGATCGTCTGTATTTTTGTAAGTCACATCCAGTATAATCCTTCTAGGAATGAGAAAGAATATAGATTTTAAAAATGAATGCTCATTCTCAACTTACAGATGAGAAATTGGAGTGCCCAAGAAGTTAAGTAAATTACATGTTTGAGAGGAGACCTATAAGATGGAGGAGGAGTAAGACGCAGAGATCACCTTCCTCTCCACAAATACATCAAAAATACATCTACATGTGAAACAACTCCTACAGAACACCTACTGAATGCTGGAAGAAGACCTCAGACTTCCCAGAAGGCAAGAAACTCCCCACATACCTGGGTAGGGCAAGAGAAAAAAGAATAAACAGAGACAAAAGAATAGGGACAGAACGTGCACCAGTGGGAGGGAGCTGTGAAGGAGGAAAGGTTTCCACACACTAGGAAGCCCCTTCACAGGCGGAGATGGCGGGTGGCTGGGGGGACGCTACGGAGCCATGGAGGAGAGCACAGCAACAGGGGTGCAGAGGGTAAAGCGGAGAGATTCCTGCACAGAGGATCGGTGCTGACCAGCATTCACCAGCCTGAGAGGCTTGTCTGCTCACCTGCCAGGGTGGGTGGGGGCTGGGAGCTGAGGCTCGGGCTTTGGAGGTCAGATCCCAGAGAGAGGACTGGGGTTGGCTGCATGAGCACAGCCTGAAGGGGGCTAATGCACCACAGACAGCCAGAAGGGAGTCCGGGGAAAAGTCTGGACCTGCCTAGGAGGCAAGAGACCACTATTTCAGGGTGCGCAAGGAGAGGGGATTCAGAACACCATCTAAATGAGCTACAGAAACAGGCGCGAACCATGGCTATCAGTGCAGACACCAGAGACGGCATGAAACGCTAAGGCTGCTGCTGCAGCTGCCCAAAAGCCTGTGTGCAAGCACAGGTCACTATCCACACCTCCCCTCCAGGGAGCCTTTGCAGCCCGCCACTGCCAGGGTCCTCTGATCCAGGGACAACTTCCCCGGGAGAACACACGGTGTGCCTCAGGCTGTTGCAAGGTTATGCCAGCCTCTGCCACTGCAGGCTTACCCCGCATTCCATACCCCTCCCTCCCCACAGCGTGAATGAGCCAGAGCCCCCTAATCGGCTGCTCCTTTAACCCCGTCCTGTCTGTGCTGGGAACAGATACCCTCAGGTGACCTACATGCAGAGGCGGGGCCACATCCAAAGCTGAACCCCAGGAGCTGTATGAACAAGGAAGACAAAGGGAAATTTCTCCCAACAGCCTCAGGAGCAGTGGATTAAATATCCACAATCAACTTGATGTACCCTGCATCTGTGGAATACCTGAGTAGAAAAGGAACCATCCCAAAACTGAGGCAGTGGACTTTGGGAAAAACTGTAGACTTGGGGTTTCCTTTCTGCATCTAATTTGTTTCTGGTTTTATGATTATCTTACTTTAGTATTCAGAGCTTATTATCACTGGTAGATTTGTTTATTGATTTGGTTGCTCTCTTACTTTATTTTTATATATATATATTTTTTTTACCCTTTTTCTCTTTTGGTGAGTGTGTACGTGTATGCTCCTTTGCGTGATTTTTTCTGTATAGCTTTGCTTTTACCATTTGTCCTAGGGTTCTGTCTGTCCACTTTTTGGCTTTTTTGTTTTGTGTTTTTCTTAGTATAGTTTTTAGCACTTGTTACCATTGGTCGATTTGTTTTTTGATTTGCTTGCTCTTTTCTTTGTTTTATTTTTTTTATTTTTAAAATTTTAATAATAATTATTTTTTATTTTCTATTTAAATACCTTTATATTATTTCACTTTTTTCTTTCTTTCTTTATTTTTAAATTTTCTCCCATTGCTTCTGAGCGGTGTGGCAGACAGGGTCTTGGTGCTCTGGCTGGGTGTCAGGCCTGAGTCTCTGAGGTGGGAGAGCTGAGTGAAGGACATTGGTCCACCATAAACCTCCCAGCCCCATGTAATATCAAACAGCGAAAGCTCTACCAGAGACCTCATCTCAATGCTAAGACCCAGCTCCACTCAACAACCAGCAAGCTACAGTGATGGACATGCTATGCCAAGCAACCAGAAAGACAGGAACACAACCGCACCCATTAGCAGAGAGCCTGCCTAAAATAATAAGGTCACAGACATCCCAAAACACACCACTGGACGTGGTACTGCTTGCCAGAAAGATAAAATCCAGCCTCATCCACCAGAACACAGGCACGACCTCCCTCCACCAAGAGGCCTACACAACCCACTGAACCAAACTTACCCACAGGGGACAGACACCAAAACCAACGGGAACTAGGAACCTGCAGCCTGTGAAACAGAGACCCCAAACACAGTAAGTTAAGCAAAATGAGAAGACAGAAAAAAACACAGCAGATGAAGAAGCAAGGTAAAAACCCACCAGAACAAACAAATGATGAGGAAATAGGCAGTCTACCTGAAAAAGAATTCAGAGGAATGATGGTAAAGATGACCCAAAATCTTAGAAATAAAATGTACAAAATACAATAAACATTTAACAAGGACCTAGAAGAACTAAGGAGCAAGAAAACAATGATGAACAACACAATAAATGAATACAAATTCCCTAGAAGGAATCAACAGCAGAATAACAGAGGCAGAAGAACGGATAAGTGACCTGGAAGATAAAATAATAGAAATGACTACTGCAGAGCAGATTAAAGAAAAAAGAATGAAAATAATTGAGCACAGTCTCAGAGACCTCTGGGACAACATTGAATGCAACAACATTCCAATTATAGGGGACCCAGAAGAAGAAGAGAAAAAGAAAGGGACTGAGAAAATATTTGAAGAGATTATAGTTGAAAACTTCCCGAATATGGGAAAGGAAACAGTCAAGTCCAGGAGGACAGACAGTACCATACAGGATAAACCCAAGGAGAAAAACACCAAGACACGTGTTAATCAAACAATCAAAAATTAAACACAAAGAAAAAATATTAAAAGCAGCAAGGGAAAAGCAACAAATAACATACAAGGGAATCCCCATAAGGTTAACAGCTGATCTTTCAGCAGAAACTCTGCAAGCCAGAAGGGAGTGGCAGGACACATTTCAAATGATGAAAGGGAAAAACCTACAACAAAGGTTATACTACCCAGCACTGATCTCATTCAGATTCGACAAAGAAATGAAAAACTTTACAGACAAGCAAAGGCTAAGAGAATTCAGCACCACCAAACCAGCTTTACAACAAATGCTAAAGGAACTTCTCTAGGCAGGAAACACAAGACCAGGAAAAGACCTACAATAAAAAAGCCAAAGCAATTAAGAAAATGGTAATAGGAACATACATATCAATAACTACCTTAAATGTGAATGGATTAAGTGCTGCAGCCAAAGACAGGGGTTTGCTGAACGGCTACAAAAACAAGACCCCTATGCATGCTGTCTACAAGACATCCATTTCAGACAGGGACACATACAGACTGAAAGTGAGGGAATGGAAAAAGATGTTCCATGCAAATGGAAATCAAAAGAAAGCTGGAGTACCAATTCTCATAAGAGACAAAATAGACCTTAAAATGAAGACTATTAAAAGAGACAAAGAAGGACACTACATAATATCAAGGGATCAATCCAAGAAGAAGATATAACAATTGTAAATATTTATGCACCCAACATAGGAGCACCTCAATACATAAGACAAATGCTAACAGCCGTAAAAGGTGAAATTCCCAGAGTAGGGGACTTTAACACCCACTCTCACGAATGGACAGATCATCCAAAATGAAAATAAATAAGGAAACATAAACTTAAAATGATACATTAAGCAAGATGGATTTAATTGATATTTATAGGAGATTCCATCCAAAAACAGAATACACTTTCTTCTCAAGTCCTCATGGAACATTCTTCAGGATAGATCATATCTTGGGTCACAAATCAAGTCTTAGTAACTTTAAGAAAATTGAAATCATATCAAGTACCTTTTCCAACCACAATGCTATGAGACTAGATGTCAATTACAGGAAAACGTGTAAAAAATACAAACAAATGGAGGCTAAGCAATACAATACTAAAAAACCAATAGATCACTGAAGAAATCAAAAAGGAAATAAAAAAATACCAAAAACAAGCGACAACGAAAGCACAATGACCCAAAACCTATGGGATGCATTAAAAGCAGTTCTAAGAGGTTTATAGCAATACAATCCTACCTCAAGAAAAAATAAATATCTTAAGTAAAAAACCTAACCTTACACGTAAAGCAATTAGAGAAAGAAGAAGAAAAAAAACCCCAAAGTTAGCAGAAGGAAAGAAATCATAAAGATCAGATCAGAAATAAATGAAAAAGAAATGAGGAAACAATAACAAAGATCAATAAAACTAAAAGCTGTTTTTTGAAAAGATAAACAAAATGGAAAATCCATTAGCCAGACTCATCAAGAAAAAAAGGTAGAAAACTCATATCAATAGAATTAGAAATGAAAAAGGTGAAGTAAAAACAGATACTGCAGAAATACAAAAGATCATGAGAGATTACTACAAGCAACTATAAGCCAATAAATTGGACAACCTGGAGGAAATGGACAAATTTTTGGAAAAGCACAACCTCCTGAGACTGAACCAGGAAGAAACAGAAAATATAAAAAGACCAATCAAAGCCCTGAAATTAAAACTGTGATTAAAAATCTTCCACAAAACCCCAGGACCAGATGGCTTCTCAGGCGAATTCTATCGAACATTTAGAGAAGAGCAAACACCTATCCTTCTCAAACTCTGCCAAAATATACTAGAGGGAGGAACACTCACAAACTCATTCTACTAGGCCACCATCACCCTGATACCAAACCCAGAAAAAGATGTCACAAAGAAAGAAAACTACAGGCCAATATCACTGATGAATATAGATGCAAAAATCTGCAACAAAATACAAGCAAACAGAATCCAAAAGCAGATTAAAAGGATCATACACCATGATCAAGTGGGGTTTATCCCAGGAATGCAATGATACTTCAATATACACAAATCAATCAGTGTAATACACCATATTAACAAATTGAAGAATAAACACCATATAATCATCACAATAGAGGCAGAAAAAGCTTTCAACACCCATTTATGGTAAAAACCCTCCAGAATATACGCATAGAGGGAACTTACCTCAACATAATAAAGGTCATATATGAAAAATCCACAGCCAACTTCGGCCTCAATAGTGAAAAACTGAAACCATTTTCAGTAAGATCAGGAATACTACAGGGTTACCCACTGTCACCACTATTATTCAACAGTGTTTTGGAAGTCTTAGCCACAGCAATCAGAGAAGAAAAAAAAATCCAAATGGGAAAAGAAGAAGTAAAGCTGTCACAGTTTGCGGATAACATGATACTATACATAGAGAATACTAAAGATACTACCAGAAAACTACTAGGGCTAATCAATGAATTTGGTAAAGAAGCAGGATTCAAAATTAATACACAGAATTCTCTGGCATTCCTATACACTAATGATGAATTATCTTAACGTGAATTTAAGGAAACACTCCCATTTACCACTGCAACAGAAAGAATAAAATACCTAGGAATAAACCTACCTAAGGAGACAAAAGATCTGTATGCAGAAGACTATAAGACACTGATGAAAGAAATTAAAGATGATACAAATAGGAGATATATACCATGTTCTTGGATTGGAAGAATCAACATTGTGAAAATGACTCTACTACCCAAAGCAATCTACAGATTCAATGCAATCCGTATCAAACTACCACTGGCATTTTTCACAGAATTAGAAGAAAAAATTTCAAAGTTTGTATGGAAACAAAAAACACCCTGAATAGTCAAAGCAATCTTGAGAAAGAAAAACAGAGGTGGAAGAATCAGGCTCCCTGACTTCAGACTATACTACAAAGCTACAGTAATCAAGACAGTATAGTACTGGCACAAAATCAGAAATACAGATCAATGGGACAGGATAGAAAGCGCAGAGATAAACCCATGCACATATGGTCACCTTATTTTTGACAAAGGAGGCAAGAATATACAGTGGAGAAAAGACAGCCTCTTCAATAAGTGTTGCTGGTAAAATGGAACAGCTCCATGTAAAAGAATAAAATTAGAACACTCCCTAGCACCATACACAAAAATAAACTCAAAATTAATTAAAGACTTAAATATGAGGCCAGACTTTATCAAACTCTTAGAGGAAAACATAGGCAGAACACTCTATGACATAAATCACAGCAAGATCCTTTTTGACCCACCTCCTAGAGAAATGGAAACAAGAACAAAAGTAAACAAATGGGACCTAATGAAAGTTAAAAGCTTTTGCACAGCAAAGTAAACCATAAACAAGATGAAAAGATAACCCTCAGAATGGGAGAAAACATCTGCAAACGATGCAACTGACAAAGGATTAACCTTCAAAATATACAAGCAGCTCATGCAGCTCAGTTT
Source organism: Neophocaena asiaeorientalis asiaeorientalis (assembly GCF_003031525.2). Classification (NCBI taxonomy): domain Eukaryota; kingdom Metazoa; phylum Chordata; class Mammalia; order Artiodactyla; family Phocoenidae; genus Neophocaena; species Neophocaena asiaeorientalis. The sequence goes on along the minus strand of NW_020175490.1, from coordinate 508,114 downwards.
GAAGAAAACAAACAACCCAATCCAAAAATGGGCAGGATGCATAACAGACATTTCTCCAAAGAAGATATACAGATTGCCAACAAACACATGAAAGGATGCTCAGCATCACTAATCATTAGAGAAATACAAATAAAAACCCCAATGCAGTATCACCTCACACCAGTCAGAATGGCCATCAACAAAAAATCTAGAAACAATAAATGCTGGAGAGTGTGTGGAGAAAAGGGAACCCCCTTGCACTGTTGGTGGGAATGTAAATTGATACAGCCACTATGGAGAACAGTATGGAGGTTCCTCAAAAAACTAAAAATAGAACTACTATATGACCCAGCAATCTCACTACTGGGCATATACCCTGAGAAAACCATAATTCAAAAACAGTCATGTACCACAATGTTTATTACAGCTCTATTTACAATAGCCAGGACATGGAAGCAACCTAAGTGTTCATCAACAGATGAATGGATAAAGAAGATGTGGCACATATATACAATGGGATATTAGCCATAACAGAAAACAAAATTGCATTATTTGTAGTGAGGTGGATTGACCTAGAGACTGTCATACAGAGTGAAGTAAGTTAGAAAGAGAAAAACAAATACTGTATGCTAACACGTGTATATGGAATCTAAAAAAGAAAAAAAAAATTCCGAAGAACCTAGGGACAGGACGGGAATAAAGATGCAGATGTAGAGAATGGACTTGAGGACACGGGGAGGGGGAAGGATAAGCTGGGATGAAGTGAGAGAGTGGCATGTATATATACACTACCAAATGTAAAATGGATAGCTAGTGGGAAGCAGCCACATAGCACAGGGAGATCAGCTTGGTGTTTTGTGTCCATCTAAAGGGGTGGGATAGGGAGGGTGGGAGGGAGATGCAAGAAGGAGGAGATATGGGGACATATGTATATGTATAGTTGATTCACGTTGTTACACAGCAGAAACTATCACAACTCTGTAAAGCAATTATACTCCATAAAGATGTTAAAAAAAAAAACTATGAAGTACAATGAAATATTTAGCACTAAAAAGAAATGAGCTATCAAGCCATGAACTTCACCTTAAATCCATATTGCCAAGTGAAAGAAATCAATCCGACAAGTTTACATACTTATGATTCCAACTCTATGACATTCTGGAAAAGGCAAAACTGAAAATAGTGAAATGATCAGTAGTTTTCAGGGGTTTCAGAGGTAGGAGGGATGTATAGGGGATTATCAGGGAGGTAAAAATATTCTGCTTGATGCTCTCATAATGGATACAAGTCACATTTTTTCTAAACTTATAGAGTATACAATATCAGAATCCTAATGTAAACTATGGACTTTAGTTAATAATAATGTATCAGTATTAACACTGGCTCATCTGTTGTAACAATGTACCACACTAATGCAAGATGTTAATAAGAGGGGAAACCTGCTGGAGTGCTAGGGGATGTATGGGAACTCTATGTATTTTCTGCTTATTTTTCTGTAAATCTAGGACTGCTCTAAAAATAAAGTCTATTAATTAAAAAGAAAAACTTGTATGATGAATGGTCTAGAAGGTTGATGCAACAAGAAAATTAATCTTCCCATTGGGGAAAAAAAAAACAACAACTAAACCAAAGTCCATCAGCAGTAGAATCAATAAATAAATTATGGTATAATCACCCTATGGAATACTATACACCAATGAAAATTAAAGCTTCATGCAAAATATGTATGAGTCTCAACATACAGCTGAAGGAAAGAAGCAAGATACACCGAAACAAAAACATACTGTATAACTCATTTACTATCATTCAAAAACAAGCAAAAATAACCCATGGTTATAAGTCAGGAAAGCTATTTCCTTTGGAGAGGAAAAAGTGAGTAGAAATTAAAAATGGGATGTGATGGAAAAGGGTAGAAATGGAGAGATAGTGGAAACATTTTGGTTTTAGACTTGTGTGGTGATTACATGTGTATCACTCTGATAATTCATCCAGCTGTATACTTAAAGTTATATAGTTTTCTCCATGTATTTATTTTGATTAAGATATTTATAGTGAAAAAAAAAGTAAATTACATGTTTGTCTCAAGGAATATGGCAGACTAAATATCTGGAGAAAATTTTATAACACAGTACATTTAAAAATTATGCATAAATAACAACATCATCAACCAAAAAAAACCTTTTATAATTTATGACTGAAGCGCCAGGGAAATTAAGGGAAAGCTTTAAATGCTGGAGCCAAAGAGGCAGAGCTGATCTAGACACCTGAGTGAGTTCTGAAGCCAGTATTTGCCCTGGGGTATCTGCCTATCTCAAGGGGCCTACAGCTTGGGCTGTTTACTTTTTATTTTGAACTATTTTTAGATTTATATAAAACTGGCAAAAATAATACAGAGAATTCCCATTATATACTTTACTCCTAGTTAACATCTTACATAATCACAGCATAATTATCAAAACCAGGAAATTAATGCTAGTACAATACTATTAACTAAACTACCACAGACCTTTTTCAAATTTTACCAATTTTTCCACAAATGTCCTCTTTCTGTTTCAGGAGAATACCATATTATATTTAGTTGTTATTTATCACAGTCTCATCCAAAACTGTGACAGTCTTTCTTTTTCTTTCATGACCTTGGCACTTTTGAAAAACACTGGTCAGTTACTTTGTAAAATGTCCCTCATTGAGTTCATAAGATTCACATTTCCAAAGACAGAAAAGAGAAGCCCTGAACTCTACAAAAAACACCCAACAGGCTAATTAGAAAACAAACTGCCTGGCAGAGGGAAAGACTAGGGACACTTGCTGCTCGCTGTCTTGGCTTCTGGGTGATAATGTGATCTGTTTGAAATACTGTGATCATCAGCATTCACCCTACACACTGCAATCCTGAAAATATCATATATCAAAACTTATGGAACTGCAGTGAATGAGATTCTTAGAGGAAAATTATAGCAGAAAACACTTATGATCAAAGAGAAGCAATGCTAAAAACAGAGCCAAACTTAACAGATAATAAGGTTGAGAATGTAGATGGAAGAAAATAACAAGAGCAAAAAAATTAATGAAATAGAAAACAGATACGAGATCAGATTTTCTAAAAAGTCAGTTTTTGTTAGTCTTAAAAGACTAATAAAATTATGAGACTTCTGACTAGATTAAATGATTATAGCTAGATGATAGATAAAGTAAGAAAAGGCAAAATTTTATTTAAAATTCTAATATTACAAGGAATATAATTTACAGAAAAGACTAAAAGAGAATATGAGATTATTTTGAATAGCTTTATACCATAAAAAGTAAATTTGGCCAATTGAGAAATTTCTAGGAATATATAAATTAATAAAACAGTCTCAAGAAGAAATAGAAAAACTAAACTGGGCTAGAGTTGTTTAAAAAAATTAAGTGAGGGCTTCCCTGGTGGCACAGTGGTTGAGAGTCTGCCTGCCGATGTAGGGGACACGGCTTCGTGCCCCGGTCTGGGAAGATCCCACGTGCCGTGGAGCGACTGGGCCCGTGAGCCATGGCCACTGAGACTGCGCGTCTGGAGCCTGTGCTCCGCAACAGGAGAGGCCACAACAGTGAGAGGCCCGCGTACCGCAAAATAAATAAATAAATAAAAATTAAAAAATTAAGTGAGAAGTTAAAAACATTATCTCAAAGTAAATCTCAGACACCAGCAGTTAATATAAAAGTTCTCCTCACATTCCTTGAACAGAAATTCAAATCTAGTACTAACCATTTCAGAGACTAGAAAAGGAGGCAAAATTACTCAAATCAAGCAATAGAGGCTAGTAAAAACATTATATGAAATATAAGGGGACATTCGAAGATCAGACTTACTCCTGAACATAGATGCAAATAAATAAACAAATATCAAACAACCTTTCAAAAAAGACATACATGATGACTCTGAATGTATGGTTCAATAATAGAAAATACAGTTCATCACATAAGCAGATTAGAGAGAAAAATAATATAATTATTTCAATACTGGGTGAAAATATGGTCAATGAAGTTCACCAATACATTCTTGATAAACTACCCTAAGGAAATTTAGCAAAGATATGTGAGATTGTTATAACAGCTTTTGATAAATTATGCCTCCCTGTAATCATACCTGTTTGCAAAGTAACATTCCGCTCCTCTGATATCAAGAGAAATCTATTTCTCCACCCCTTGGAAGCTGGGCTGATCTTATGACTTGTTTGACTAATAGAATGTGGCAAAACGGATGTGCAATTTTCAAAGCCTAGACTTTAAGCGAACTTGCAGTTTCTGCTCTGGCCTTGGCATCCTGAAACACCATGCTAGTCTCTGGTAGTTGAAAGACCATGTAGTTGAAAACCAAGTCACTGCAGCCAATAGCCAGTGCCATCTGCAAACATGAGTAAGTCCATCTTGAACCTGCCAGCCAACATTACAAATGAAGGCAGCCCCATATGGGAACCCAGATGAAACCAACCCACAGAATCATAGGAAAATCATAAAACATTATTGTTTCAAGTTACTAAGTTTGGGGATGATTTGCTATGCAACAAAGACTAACTGAAGCACCAGGAATAGTGGAAATCTTTAACCTGTGTTAGGGATTGCATGTTTGTGTACCCCGCACCACCCCTACCCCGCAAATCCTATGTTGAAGCTCTAACCTCCCAGCATGGCTGTATTTGGAGATGGGACTTCTAAGAAGTAATTAAGACTAAATGAGGTCATGAGGGTGGGGTCCTGATCTGATAGGATTTGTGTCCTTATAAGAAGAGACAAGGGAGATCTGTTTTCTTCTCCCCCTCTTTCTGCAAACACTCACAGAGAAAAAGCCATACGAGATCATAGTGAGAAGACAGTCATTTACAAGCCAGAAATATAGCCCTCACCACAACCCGACCATACTGGCACTTTGATCTCAGACTTCCAACCTCCAAGACTGTGAGAAAATGCATTAGTGTTATTAAGCCATCCAATCTGTGGTATTTTATTATGGGAACCCAAGCAGACCAACACAAACTTATAAATGGTATCTACAAAACACAGTAAATATTACAATCAATAATAAAGTGTTAGAAAATATTCCCTTCAAAATCAGAGCAAGATAAGACTATCACCACACTAACTCAACACTGCACACAAAGATCTAATTATCCCAACACACAATAAAAGGCAATTAAATGTATATGGATTGGAAAGGAAAAAAGCTAAATCACCTTTTTCTCAAATAACAATTTACAGAAAGAGAATTTATAATACTTTTCATATAACATATTATATTTATTCACTATACATTTTTCTATTTGTATTTGAAATATACAAATTCATTAAACAATATATATATTTTTAACTTCAACTCAAGTATTATTTCCTTTTTCAATAGCTATTTGGGAGCTGGTAAAAGTTTACTTAGTCCATATTCTCTCTTCACCCACCCGCTAACATGTGCATGTTCCTTCTGGGTGCTTGGCCAGGTAATAATATGTTTTACTGTGCTACCAAACATATCAAGATGTAACAAGCTACATTAAATCTTCCCATATACTGTAAAAACGAAACAGTACACCTGTTGAAGTGAGATACAGGAGAATATCCAGAGGTTTATCTTTCTAATGTTAACATATGCAAGATAAAGGGGGGAAAACCCTTTCTTGATGTCTCCTGTGTCTTCGATAAAAATATTTATACCAGTCACATGCAAGGCCAAACTGTAATTTATGTTGGTGATTGGAGAGATAAGATTTCACTCAAGATCAAAAGTGAAAATGTGCAGGCACTGTACCATGTTAAGAATTCACATCATCATTTTTTTCTAGGCAATATGATATTAAAAGCCTGAAAATAAATCTCAGGAGAACTCCTAGTTTGTACAATTTTAACAAGCATATTAAGAATGAATTTCTCATCAAATGATGTTTAAATTTTACTAAGACCAGTGAATATACCAGTTTTCAAATACTGAGGTATATATTATTTGGAGTGATAGGCTGAACACTTCATTATAAAATCATATATATCGATATTTTATATATAACTCTGGGTAATACTAAATAACTCAAACCTGGAATTAATCATTAAATTATATGAAATGTTTGGATTCATCTCTGCCTTGAAGAGGTACTATCATGATGTTTTGTTGAATCATAATTTTTTGTATAATTAGTGGTTCTAATAATACCACTTCCTGAGAGTAAAATTATACTTTGTTATTTATTAGACACACACAGAATACACATTATATTATATATATACCCATACATACAGATATATAAGACCTCATGTCTCCTAACACTTTCATATATTTATTTTTAAAAATTTATTAAATAACACATTTAAAAACAGTTTGGCAGTTAATTAAAAATTAAACCTGTACCTGTCATATGATCCAGCCATTCACTCCTAAGTATTTGTCCAAGAAATATAAAAGCATGTGCTCATACAAAAACATAGAATGTTCAAATGTTCATAGTAACTTAATCTTTGTAGCCTCAAATTGGAAACAATATGGATGTCTTTCAACGAGTGAATGAATAAGCACATTGTACTACATCCATACAATGGACTACTAATCAAGAAAAAAACAAAAAAAAAACCCCAGGCTCCTGATAAGATCACACAGGTGAATCTTTATAAAAAAATGTTTTGGAGTATAGTTGCTTTACAATGTTGTGTTAGTTTCTGCTGTATAGCAAAGTGAATCAGCTATACGTATACAAATATACCCTCTTTTCTGGATTTGCTTCCCATTTAGGTCACCGCAGAGCATTGAGTAGAGTTCCCTGTGCTTTACAGAATGTTCTCATTGGTTATCTATTTTATACATAGTATCAATAGTGTATATATGTCAATCCCCATCTCCAAATTCATCCCACCCCGCTTCCCCCTTGGCTTCTGTACATTTGTTCTCTACTTCTGTGTCTCTGTCTCTGCTTTGCAAATAAGACTATCTATACCACTTTTTTAGATTCTACATATATGTGTTAATATACAATATTTTTCTCTTTCTGACTTATAACAATAATGTTGAATGAGAAAGAAGCCAGACAGAAAAGCTCACTTAATTGTATAACCCTTTTACATAAAACTCTAGAAAATGCAAAATAATGTACACTGACAAAAAAGAAATCAGAGTTGCCTGGGATAGGGGAGGGGAGAGAGGAGGAAGGGACTATGAAGTGCTAGGGAAAACTTTTGGGGGTGATGGAGATGTTTACTATCTTGATGTGGTGATGTTCTCACAGGTGTATAATATGTCAAACCATACACTCTAAATATGTGCAGTTAGGACTTCCCTGGTGGTGCAGTGGTTAAGAATCCGCCTGCCAATTCAGGGGACACAGGTTCGATCCTTGGTCCGGGAAGATCCCACATGCCGTGGAGCAACTAAGCAACTAAGATCCCACTTGCTGCAGAGCAAGTGCGCCACAACTACTGAGCCTGCACTCTAGAACCTGCGAGCACAACTACTGAGCCTGTGCACCACAACTACTGAAGCCCGCACACCTAGAGCCCATGCTCAACAAGAGAAGTCACTGCAATGAGAAGTCCGCACACTGAAATGAAGAGTAGCCCCCACTCGCCCCAACTAGAGGAAAGCCCCCGCGCAGCAACGAAGACCCAACACAGCCAAAAATAAATAAATAAATTTATAAAAATAAAAAAATAAAAATATGTGCAGTTTATTCAATTAACCACCATGATAATTATTAAAACAATGCTTTGTAGTTCACAGAAACACCAGGAAAGTGGAAAAGTGGGTGTTAGGGCCAGTAAAAACACTGGTTATTGTGGTCAGAATAAGTAGGGAAAAGCTGATTTTCCTGGTAAACATAGAGGCTGTGACTTTTCTCACTCTCATCACTGGCCTTGGCTCTGGATGCTACCCAGGAACTAGAACTTGCCTCGAGTGCCGCTGCCTCCCAAGAGAGGGAAGGAATCCACATCCTTGATTCACTAGATCTCTGTTCATAGGCTGGTGCTGGTGCCTGTCATGCCTGTGCTCTAACTGTGAAGGGGTTCAGAAAGTAAGTATCTGTTTTTTCCAACATCTACCATGGAGTGGCCTGCTACTTCCCTCCAGGAATTTTTTGGAGGTAAGTACAAAAGCTGTCTACATTTATTGGGTGACAAGGTCAAGAAGATATATAAATATCCATCACATTTATTTTAATTCTGTAAAATTAATTTTACTGTGAACATTTTCAAAGATATATAAAAGTTGATTTTCTTAAGAACATTTTTAAAGATACACAAAGATACCCATCCAGATTCAACTATGGTCAAGATTTTCCTGAACTTGCTTCTATCATCTCTAATTTATTTTCTTTTCTTTTGTTATTATTCCTTAAGTGTTTTAAAACAAATCCCAGATCATGTTATTTAACTCTTATGTACTTAGTACGTACCCCAAAAAGAAATGGACATAACCACAATACTATTATTTCACCTAACAATATTAATAAAAATTCATTGGTGTTACATAATACACAGTCCATATTTAAATTTCCCTGATTGGTCTCAAAATTTGTTTAAACTGGATTGTTTGAATCAGTATCCATAGAAAGGGTATGCAGTTGTTATGTATTTTAAGTCTCTTTAATGTAGAGCAGTTTCTCTGCCCTTCCTCTTTGCATGCCATTAATCTGTTGAAAAAACTGAGTCCATTATCTTGTAGAACGTCCCACATTCTGGATCCAGTGGTGTAGTTTAATTTGTTCCTTTACCCCCTCTGTTTCCTGTTACTGGAAATGATTTCTAAAGGCTTGATTAGGTTCAGGTTCACTTTGCTGAAAGAATACTTTTGGAAAGTGTACTTCATATTGCCTCACATCAGGAGGCACACAGTGTCTGAATACTTTCTCTTTGTGATACAAAGATTGATTACTGGGTACAAGTGGTAACACCTGACCCCTCTCTTGCAAACTTCCCCATCAATCTTCCATCTAATGGTTTCCACCTTTGATAATAATTTTCTGGATCAATTATCAAGGTTTGTAAAATGGTGATTTTTCAAATTCTTCATTCCTTTTATATTTATTATCTAGAATTATTCAATAAAGAAAAGCTTTATTTCATCAACTTTTCTTTCATTACCATGAAATATAATTCACAAAGGAAAGGTAATGTTTAATTCTTTCCCTTTAATTGCCATTTTTTCAAACTAAGAGATATTTTTGTTTTTTAACTAAATGATCAATTCTAGAAGTAAAAAATCAAGTTTACAATATTAGTGAACTTAGTATTCCCTTTCATTCAAAAGTAATAAATATAAAATCATTTTTGTATATGCTACAAAATTAAGCAGACTGATAAAGTCTTCCAATCCCCTTGCTTTTGTCTTAAATGGTCATACAACTCAAAATGTGACAAGTATTCAAATTCAGATTTGCTTACAGTTAGAAGCCAGAAGGTTATACACGGTGTATAAAAGTACATCCATATTACCTCTTTTTGCTGATGGTGCCATTGGCAAAGTTGTAAATAATAAATGTGTTCCTGAAATGTGAGTTAATATATTCAAATAGAAGGATATCTGAGAGAAAAGAGGATCTTAAGCTTCCTGATTTCAAAAAATGAATTTACCAGGAACTTGTGACTTCTCTAATAACTGATGCAAAACCATTTGAGTCAGGATAACTGCAGCTGTTGAGTCTGAGTAACCACAGCTGCTGAGTTCATAAAAACCGTTCAATGCAATGTTGCTAAAATTATTACGCTAACAATTAATCCTCAAATCTTTGGCAATAAAAAAGCCATCATTACATTTTAAGAATAAATATAACACATTTTAAGAATTTTGCTATGAAATTGCTATTGAGTCTATGAAAAAAATAAAGTTCTGGAACTTCAAAGAATGGTTTTTAGGAAAAAATAAGTGAATATGTAGCTTTTATAGAAAAATAAATGTTACTCTTATACAATCTCTTGTTTACAAAAAAATTAAAGCTGATAAGGAATATGATTAATAACAACTGCTCCCACAAACCTACTACCATTTTTGAGCAATACATTAGCCTACTGCAATTATTTTCTAACTTGCCTCTCTGCTTCAAGTCTTCATCCCATTGTCAATTCTCTATAAGCCATATGCCCCCAGACTGATTTAGTAATTACCACAGCTCACTGACGAGGCTCGGCGTTATCTAGTGAACCTCTACCCCTCCTACCTCCTGGCCTCATATCCCACCATTCTGCCTCTCCTTCACTGTGTTTCAATCACATCTCTCATTGTTGTCCCTCCAATTAAAAAAAGAAGGAATGACCCATAAAGATATGAAAGGATGGTCAACCTACTTAGTAATCAAAAGTACAAATTAATACCACAATGAGATATTATTTTAATCCACTAGGTTGGTAAATATGAAGGCATGCCAAAATACCAAGTACTTGTGAGAATAAAAGGATGTAGATATTACATACTTCTGGTGAGAGAGTAAATTAGTACAGTCACTGAAAACAGTTTGACACAATTCTATTCCTAGGTATATACCCTAGAGAAACTCTTGCACAGGCATTCCAGGAGACAAGCACACAAATGTTTACAGGAACAATATTTGTAATAGCCAAAAAACCCCAAATTGTGTTATATTTACATGATGAAATACTATGCAGCAATAAGAATTAGTGAAACTACAGCTAAACCAGCAACACGAATAAATCTTAGAAAAATAATGTGGAATGAAATAAGTCCTAGAACAGCACACGCCATACACTGAAGTTCAAAAAATGAAACAATGTATTTTTAGGCATGGCTGTGTATGTGTGTGTAAGTACATGTATGTAACACAACTATTAAAAAGTATAAAACTACAAAAAAGTTATAAACAAAACAGTCTGCTCCTTTAGCAGAAAGGCAGGGGCATAGGATAGAAGAGAATCATTTAAGTTGATACAAGTTTCTGGTAACATCCTAGTTCTTGGGTTGTTATTGGCTCACAGGCTTCATTACATCATCATGCTCTTAATGTTTTATATGTATATATATATATATATATATATATATATATATATATATGTATGTATGTATATATATAATGTTACATATATGGTCTTTTATAGGTATCAAAGATTGCATTTTGAAAAGTAGTAAAAAATTCAAAATTAGAGAAATGTACAAGTCCTATAGAATCATAAGTCCTATAGTACATTAAGTCTTAAGAAGAAAAGCAGGTTAAGGGGAATAAGTAATACTAAGTGTTGAGGGAAGTTGCTATTTTATATAAGTGGTCAAGGAAGGCATGTTTGATAAGTTAATATTTAGAGATCTGAAGGTAGTTAAAAGGTAAGGCATGTAGATATCTAGGGGATGAATACTCCAGGCAAAGTAAACAGAAAATGCGAAGGCTCTTAGGCAGAAGCTCAAGACAAGTGTGGCAAGTATGGCTGCCCCAGAGTAAGCAAGGAACAGAGGACCTGAAGACAAGAGGATTAGAAGACAAAAAGACAAGAAAAGAGGATTAGAAAACAAGGCAAAGAGGGAGTAGAAGGCCTGAGCATGTAGGTGCTGGGAGACCTTTGCAATGAATGTTTTAACTCTGAGTTAGGTGGGAAGTGACGGTAGGAAAATAACTATTGCTATTACCATCTATAGAATATGAAAATGTCCATCTTTTTGTTAGAAGATCTTATTTCCTGGATAGAGTTGGGCTGACCTAAAATAAGGAAGTCTTTTTCCAGAAGCCAACCCTTATTTGACCATACCTAAAATCTCCATAGAAAGATTTAAGTGTATGTGTAAATGTGGATTCAAATGACTTTTAAGACGTTTTTTTCTGAATCATGCAGGGTATTGACTAGATGCACAAAAGTTAGAATTATTTGCATCGAAGTTTCATATAATTATCTCAGATTGCTCTAGAGATTCATTGATTTCTCAAGAAATTGAGGGAGTGGTTTTGCTGAAGACTATTTTAAGAATTGCACTTTACCATTTCCCTGAGTTTATTAATTCCATAAATCACAGGTTGAAATTGGTGAAGTGGAAGTCTTAAATATCAGATTCAATAATGACTTTTTTTCCCCCATATAGCCATGGAATCAAATCACAAACTCAGAGCAAAGAAAATACTTTTTTTTTGGTTTTAAATGGAAGAACAAAACTGGCAATTAGCAAATGTAGGAGTTCCTAGGTTTAAGATAGTCATTTGAGGGAAAAAAAAAAAAAATTCCTAAAGAACTGAATTCTTGGAAGCAGAACTCTCCCCTATGGGGGGAATTTCATAAGTCAAGAAACCTAAATTACAGTTATGGGCATACTGCTTACCAGTGTATTACAGTAGGAACTCAATACCTCTCTAAATAAAGTTTTGAATAGATTATTTCTAAAGTCTTTTCTACTAGTGTAATTCCTTAGCAGCTGTTTTTTTTTTAATTTTTATTTTTAATTCTGAGCTTATAGTCAAGTGAGAAATGTGACATTGTTTTGACCAGTTTATAAAAAAGAATCTGATATGCAGGTTTTATGTCATTTAGAATACCAAAATGATCATAAAATTACTTAACAAGTAAGATCAGAAGGAAACTTTCTCAATCTGATAAAGGATATCTATGAAAAACCCTCAACTAACATCATATCTAATGGTCAGAATGCTTTTCCTCTAAGATATGGACAAGGCGAAGTCTATTCTTCCTATTCAGTATTTACTGGAGAACCTTGTCACACTTAAAAGGCAAGAAAAATAAATTACATACAGATGGGAAAGGAGGAAGTAAAACTATCCTTATTTGTAGACAAGATAATTGTTTTCATAGAAAAACTCAGGAAGCTACAAAAAAGGTTATTAAAATGAGTAATTTAATTTAGAAAGGTTACAGAATAACAATATCATTTAAAATCACATTAGAAAAGATAAGTAAATTTAAAAAATCACAGAAATATATTCTAAAAGACCTAAACATTGATTCTCTATGCATAGTTCAGTAAACCCAATATTGATAATATTTCAATTCTCCCCTAATTGGTCTCTAGTTTCAATGTAATCCCAATCAAAATTCCAGTAAGATTTTTTTCATGTATGGAAATTGACAAATTGATTCTAAAATTTATATGGAAGGTCCTAAAATAGCCAAAATATACTGAAAAAGAAGAAAAAACGTAAAGAACTTTAAGATTATCTGATTTAAAGACTCACTAGAAAATCACAATACTTAAGACATGTTGTTTTAACATACCAGTAGACATATAGATCAATTGAACAGACCACAGTATATGTGGTCAACTAATTTTTTTACAAAGGAGACAAAGTAATTCAATGGGGGAAACAATAAAGAACACTTACAACTCAATAGTAAGACAACCAATAACTGAATTTTTTTAAATGTGCAAAAGATTTGATCAGACACTTCACAAAAAGATATACAAATGACCAATAAGCATATTAAAAGTTGCTCAATATTACCAATCAGAAAAATATAAATTAAAACCATAATGAAATATCATTTTACATTCATTAGAGTGGCTAATATTAATAATAAAGATGGGCAATACTAATATTTTGGGGGATGAAATTTTAATAAATCTCAGTAGCAGGATAATTCACATGAGCACTAAAATTGTCTAAATATAAAATTAAAGCTAGTGATCTAAAAAGACAAAAAAAATCTTTAACATCCATTAAGTACTAGACAAAAACTAGATGTCACCACCAACTAGAAAACAATTAGATACTGAAGAAAGAAAGTAGGGATAAGACATTTCACTACAAATTCATGCCATCCATTCTCATTGAGCATTATCTGATGCTGAGCATTATGGTAGGTCTGATGAAGAGTGGAAAAGTGTGGGAAAATGTGATAGGATAAAGCTTCATCAGACCTGCCATAAAAACACTCAAGATTAACAGCTTCTTTGGGCCTTCATTTCCTTATGAAGGTTCCCATGGCATGTAAAACAAATAAATTTGTATGCTTTTCTCTTGTTAACTGTATTTTCTTATAAAGCCCCAGCTGAGAATCTAGAAGAGAAAAGAAAAGATTTTTTTCCTCCCCTACAGTATGATACATTCAATTGATTCTATACAACACATTACTTGAACTCTGGATAAAAATATTCTTTTCTCAAAGGTCATAAAATATGCTAATACCCAATTTTAATCCTCAATTGAGAATTTTTATTATTTCAATTTATCTCCACACTAACTTATTATTTATAACTTGTTAAAAAAATAGTGGTTTCCCTATGGTTTATACCCTACATCTTTAATTAATCAGTCAGCCTTCAAATATTATTATAATGTGCCACATGTTCTATAAGGACCTTAAACTGTATACTCCAAATTCCTTCCTCCTAATTTTTGTGCTATTGTTGTTCATTTTATTTTTACATACACTATAAATACACAAGAGATTGCAGCTATTTTTTGCTTTAGGCAGTTAGTTATCTTTCAAAGAAATTAAAATAAAAATTTAGTTTAACTCACTTTATTTCATTTCCAGAGCTCTTCATTTGTTAGTGTAGATTCAATATTGTCTGGTAACACAGCTCTTATGCCTAAAAAACTTCTTTTAACAATCTTGTAGAGTAAATCTGCTGGAATAAATTCCGGTTTTATTTGTCTAAGAAAGACTTTATTTCTTCATTTTTGAAAGATATTTTGCTAGGCATGGAATTCAGGGTTGAAATTTTTTTCATTCAGCACTTTAAAGTTACCATTCCATTTTCTTCCGAGTTGAATGGCTTCTGAGGAGAAGGCAGCTCTAATCCTTACTTTTTTCCTTTGTATGTAGTATGTCTTTTCTCCCCCTCTGGCTGCCTTCAGTGTTTTAGTCTTTTGTTTTCAACAGTTTAAATATTTTATGCCTAGGTGGGTTTGTTTTTTCTTGGTGTGAGTGGGATGGGGATTTATCCAGCATGGTGTTCTTTGAACTTCATGGATTTGTGGATCCCAAGTACATAATTGTTACACTGTTTGATATTGTTCCACAAAATTGGATGCTTTGTTCTATTTTTTTTTTTTTTTTCACTCTTTTCTTCTCCTCTTTTTCAGTCTGGGGAACTTCTATTGATTTATCTTCAGTTTCAGTGATTCTCTCCTTGGCTGTTTCAAGTCTACTGATTAGCTTGTCAAAGATATTCTTCATCTCTGTTACTATATGCTTTATTTCTAGCACTGTTATTCATTTTTATAGTTTCTATATCACAGCTGAAATTAACCATCTGATCTTGCATATTGTTTACCTTTTCCACCAGAATCTTTAACATAAAAATCATAATTATTTTAAATTGCCTGTTAGCTCCAACATCTGTGTCATATCTAAGTCTAGTTCTATTATTTTGTCTCTCAAGAGACAAAACTTTTAAGAGAGTGTGTTATCTTTTCTTGCCCTTTCATATGCACTATAGTGTTTTGTTAAGAGCTGACCATCTTGTGTGAATGGTAGAGACTAAGGTAGTGTTAATGCTTGGAAATGGGCATTTCTTTCCTTCTGTTAGGCCTTTAGTGTGGGGTCTGTGTTAATTAAGTCAGGGTTTGGGCTAGATTTGAGGGTAGTTGTTGCTAGAGTTACCCTTAGTACATCACAGGTTTCGAATTCTTCTGCAGATACCTTTTATTTAGGTTGGGCCTGGTTTGACAGTGGGTTTTTATCCATGTCTCCTCCACCCTCATATTTAGGTCTTCTCTTTTTTCTGTACCTCAAAGGGTCTATCTCTTGTGACTCTTAGCAGTAAGTAATAGTATAGTAATTACTATAAGTAATAAGTAAACGTGCTACTTATTTTTTTCCAACATTTTATTTTGAAATTTTCAAATATACAGAAAACTTGAAAAAATTATACAGTGAAGACCCATACACTCAACACTTAGATTTTACAATTAACATTTTACCGTATTTGCTTGTTACTTATTACTCAGTGTTTGCTAGCCCACTCTGGTGTTCTAATTAAGACTCAGTTTTAGGTAGACGCTGTATCCCTGGGTCTTAGAGAAATGGGCTTCTCAGGGTCCCTTCCCCTGCCCCAGCTGTAGTTCTGGGCCTGGTAAAGATTCCTGCCCCTTCCCACAGGTACAGTGGATTTCTTCTGTTTGCTAATATGTCTCAGAGATGATCTGTCTGCACTTGATTATAACCCTTCTAGCAGTGTAATCACTGCTACTTATTACTTGATGGTGGAGAAGAAGAGATGGCAGCATTCTTGTTGTTCTGATTAGGCTTCAGTCTTAGGTAGATACTGCACCCACGGGTCTCAAGATTGTGGCCTTCTCATTGCTTCTGCTCCTCCAAACTGTGTAATTCAGGCATAGATTCCTTCCCCTAACAGAGGAGTAGAGAGTTTTTTTTTTTTTTTTCTATTACTTTCTCCTAGCTGTATCAAGTTTTCTTCAGTACCCTAAGGGCAACAGTGGTTTTTATCCTTGTTGTTTTGTTTCTTTGTCTCTCCCCACAGATTAAGGCTTTTGCTCCATAAAGCAGATAGGGACAGAGTTTCATGCCTCTCCTCCTCCCAAACTGACATGATTCCCTTCCCTCAGGCCACCACCACAAAGGAAGTTTTCTAAGTACTCTCACCAGTTGGGGGTCCATGGGGAAAATGGCTTTAAGAGGGCGAGAACTCATCCTATATCTGTGGTCTTCATTTTCTAGCAGCCTGAACTTGGCCTTGACCAATTCATTAGGCTTAATTCCTACCAGTGCCTGGCTGCATCTGCTCCAGGTGGACAAACGCTTGTGTCTTGTAACCACCTGCAGGCACCTGTCTCTCCTTAGATTTCAGTTAGTTGTTCCGCTAATTCATCTCTCTGATACGTTCAAGAAAAGTCATGTACTTGGTTTGGCCTCTTCTGTTGTTGTAAGAGTAGAAACAATGCTCTTTTCATCTCTCTCTATCCCTGAGGTTAACTTATTATTGATCCTTCTTTCACTCCAAGTATGGCCACAATCAAGAATAGATTTTTAATATTCCCATTTATCTAATCCAGTGAAAAGAGCACCTTTTTGGTCTCAGCATCTGAATATTAATCCAGGGAAGAAATCTGAGTGACTTTGCTGGTGCACCTTCACCAAGGAGATAAGAGTACTGTTTTCTGCTCAGTTTTGGTTCAAGTGGAGAAGGGATGTGAAAGAGATGAAGGAGAATGCCATTGTCATTAACAGTTCCATTAGAACCAAACAGAAAACTGAGACCTACTATTTCTTGAGTGCTATTTTAATTATTTCATATATCTGGGCAGACAAAAATCAATATATGTCCCCTACAGAAGATACTGCCTCATCTTGGTAAACAAGGACACAAACTAATGATAACAGTTTTGAACTTAATTGATTAAAGAACATGATTTTAAATACTAAACTTAATTATGTTTAGCTTTCATTTTCTCAAACAAAAAACTTTTGTTTAACAAAACAAGCTGTAGGAACTGGAACCTTTTTTTTTTACTATAAAAAGTAAAATTTCTAACATTCATAAATCTGAAATGGTAAGAGAGGTATAATTTCTGTTTTAAAGATTTCTTTAGTGGAGCCTCATTTAGCTTAATTTTAAAGTGCTCTCATATACTCAAACTGGCTTAATTGCACAAATTTTGTGCAAACATTTAAAAATATCATCTTTGTTTTTTAAAAATTTATTTGTTTATTTTTGGCTGTGTTGGGTCTTCATTGCTGTGCGCGGGCTTTCTCTGGTTGCGGTGAGCAGTGGCTACTCTTCGTTGTGGTGTGTGGGCTTCTCACTGCAGTGGCTTCTCTTGTTGCGGAGCACAGGCTTTAGGCACACAGGCTCAGTAGTTGTGGCGTGTGGGCTTAGTTGCTCTGCGGCATGTGGGATCTTCCCGGACAGGGGCTCGAACCCATGTCCCCTGCATTGGTAGGTGGATTCGTAACCACTGCACTACCAGGGAAGCCCCCTAAAAAAATCTTCTAATTCATTCAAAAATTTTCTTCAGCAATTAAAAGTGAAAAGTGCATACATTCATTGAGATACAAATTCTCAGGATACGTACTTAAATAACTAGAATATATGCTTCTATTTTATCCTTTATATTGCAGGGGGACTTTTTCATAATCTTTTTCCCCCACTAGACTGAGTTCCTTCAGAACAGGGACTATTTTTATTTATCTCTACATTGCCAAAACCTATTTTATGACCAAGGTACACTGGAGGCAATTAATGTTGGATAGTTGAGCATATATAAAAGTAAAAAATGTCAGAGGATCAATACAAACACTTCATGAAGAGGGTGAACTTTGGACAGGGTATTGAACAAAATATTTAAACAAGCAAAAAAAAAAGTGGTGGCAAGGGCAGTTCCAACAGAAATGAGGTAAACAAAGGAACTTGGAAATGCATTTACCCAAAAAGCTAATAGAAATATTTTAAAGCATTTTGTTTACAAATCAACTGAAACAATATTTATGGTTGCTTTCAATGTAAAATACATCTTTAAAATCATAGCAATACTCAGTGGAAAGTACTAGGGTACAATCAGCAAACAGGTGTTCTCTACCCTGAAGTAACTCACAATCCTGTAACAGAATACAGGAAAAAAAACATACTCCAGTCTCTTCCAACATTAATGTCTCCCTGAATCTTGTATTCACATTAAATTACCACATTTTTGCCTTTTCTTTTTAAGTTTTTTGGCTGAGACATAGGTTTTGGTCAGTGCTGAAGTTCTAAATTAATCACCTCTATTCATTTGCACCACTTTTTCACCCACTGCCCCACCCCCTGCCTCCCCAAACACTGAAATTTTATTTCCACCCTCCAACCTTCTACAGGAAGAGGCTCTAGAAAGTCTTGAAAACCTGGTCAAGGTCCACGACATTCTCAACTCTGATCAACATTTAGCACTTAGAACTCCTCCACTCCACTTAAAACCATTGCCATACACTCCCATCACCTTGGAACTCTCCTTTAAAATTCTTCTGATTGTCTTATTTTCTGACTGCAGTTTACTCTTGCTAACATCTTTCCAGCTCTAAACATATGTTAAATGTAGGTATTTCCCAGAGTTCTACCTTCAGGCACTCTTTCTTCCTGGTCTATCAATGTTCCCTAATAATCTCTCATTCCCATGGCTTCAACTCTAACAGATGTGTTGCTGTTTGTCAACCTCTTTTTAAATTAAATGTATGCCTGAATTCTCTCCTGTGTTTATTTAGTCAAAATTCCTACTAGACATTTTCAACTAGATATTACATGGACACCTCAAATAAATATTATTATTATTACAAATAATAAATATTATTCATTTACCCATCGAATTAACACATCAAGTTGATATCTTCCCCTCCCCACCATCAAAAATAAAACCTAAAGCTTCTTCCTTTTGACATTCACATTTTGACTAATGCAACAGCACCCATACAACATTTATGAGATGGTGGAAGAGGTGAAGGAAAAAGGGATAGTGTAATAGCTGATGTGGATGAAACACGTTATTGTGTATATATTGCAACAGATTAAAAAAAAAAATTGGGAGCGACTGACAGCATCATGGCAGTGTGAGTCATTCCTTTTTTCTCTCCTTTTTGATTTACAACTAATTGGACATCCCTAACTGAAAAAAGCACCTATATACATCATACCAGGACACCTGAGAGATCTACACATATGTGCACCTGAAAGTGGGTGGACGCAGCAGAATGAGGGTAGTGGCTGTGGAGCTGGAGGAGGCAGAGGCATGTCCAGCAGTGGGACAGTACAACCTTTCTGGCAGAGGAGGTGGAGAGTGAAGTCAGTGAGTGGGGGTGTGCCTAGCCACACATTCTGCAGGAGGAGGGACTCACTGCTCTCTCTGAGGAGGGAGTGCAGTGACAGGGGGCAGAGAAGGAAAAGGGAGGTAGCCAGACAAAGAGATCTGAAGGAAAGCCTTTCCTGCTGTCTGCCCCTGGATTCTGGCCCTAGGACTTCTAAGACCCTCCAACGTGAAGATCCCCCTCCTGGGCCACGGGCACACCCAATGCCCCTAGTGCTAAGTACACACCACCCCCAACTCTGTTGCCACGCTTTAAAATTTTTTTTGGCCAGGTTTTTGGTTTTTTTACACGTTCCTGTTTCCCCACCTTAGCAGCAGTGAGTCATCTCCAATAAGAAAAAACAAAAACTTGTGCTATAGCGCCACCTTCTGGAAAACAAAAAAGGCTCCTAATTATCAACCTACTGAGCTGTTAGAACCAAAGTAAACAAAGTCTTGCCTAAATGAGAATGATGCTCACTACTTCAAATGTGATGGCAGAGGCACTTTTCATCAAACACTTTGAAAAATCACAGTAACACACTGTCAAAAAGAAAGTGGCAATTTTCCAGCAACCAAACCCAAAGAAACGGAAGATTGCAATCTAACTGATAAAGAATTAAAAATAGCTGTTATAAGGTACAATAGATAGCTAACAGATAGTGGGAAGCAGCCGCACAGCACAGGGAGATCAGCTCATGCTTTGTGACCACCTAGAGGGGTGGGATAGGGAGGGTGGGAGGGAGGTAGACGCAAGAGGGAAGAGATATGGGGACATATGTATATGTATAACTGATTCACTTTGTTATAAAGCAGAAACTAACACACCATTGTAAAGCAATTATACTCCAATAAAGATGTTTAAAAAATAGCTGTTATGAAGAAATTCAGTGAGCTACAGGAAAACCTAAAATGGCAATACAATGACTTTAGGAATAAAATTAATAAACAGAAGGAGTACTTTACCAAAGAGACTGAAATTCTAAAAAAGAACCAAACAATATTATGCCAACACAAAAACGGACACGTTTTTTTGTCTGTTTGTGCCACCAATGGAACAGAATAGAAAGCCCAGAATTAAATTCCACTATATACAGTCAACTAATATTTGACAAGGGAGCCAAGAATACCCAATGGGGAAAGAATAGCTCTTCAATAAATGGTGCCAGAAAAACTGGAGAAATACATGCAGAACAATGAAATTATGCCCCCATCTCATGTCACTCACAAAAATTAACTGAAAATGGATCAAAGACTTAAACATGAGACCTGATACCATAAAACTCCTAGAGGAAAACACAGGGAAGAAGCAATGTCTTGGCAATGATTTTTTGAATATGACACCAAAAGGACAAACAACAAAAGCAAAAATCAACAAATGTGACTACATCAAACTCAAAAGTTTCTGCACAGCAAAACAAACAATTAACAAAATGAAAAGAAAACTTACAGAAGAGGAGAAAATTTTTGAAAATCATATATCAGATAAGGGTTTTTTTTGAAGTTTTGAATTTTATTTATTTTTTTATACAGCAGGTTCTTATTACTTATCCATTTTAGACATATTAACGTGTACATGTCAATTCCAATCTCCCAATTCATCACATCCCCCCACCCACCCCCCGCCACTTACCCCCCTTGGTGTCCATACGTTTGTTCTCTACATCTCTGTCTCAATTTCTGCTCTGCAAACCGGTTCATCTGTACCAATTTTCTAGGTTCCACATATATGCGTTAATATACGAAATTCATTTTTCTCGTTCTGACTTACTTCACTCTGTATGACAGTCTCTAGATCCATCCACGTCTCTACAAATGACCCAATTTCATTCCTTTTTATGGCTGAATAATATTCCTCTGTATATATGTACCACATCTTCTTAATCCATTCATCTGTCAATGGGCATTTAGGTTGCTTCCATGTCTTGCCTATCGTAAATAGTGCTTCAATGAACACTGGGGTGCATGTGTCTTTCTGAATTATGGTTTTGTCTGGGTATATGCCCAGTAGTGGGATTGCTGGGTCACATGGTAATTTTATTTTTAGTTTTATAAGGAACCTCCATACTGTTCTCCAGAGTGGCTCTATCAATTTACATTCCCACCAACAGTGCAAGATGGTTCCCTTTTTTCCACACCATTTCCAGCATTTGTTGTTTGTAGATTTTCTGATTATGTGCATTCTAACTGGTGTGAGGTAATACCTCATTGTAGTTTTGATTTGCGTTTCTCTAATAATAAATAAAGCTGATGTTGAGCAGCTTTTCAAGCGCTTCTTGGCCATCTGTATGTCTTCTTTGGAGAAATGTCTATCTAATTAGATCTTCTGCCCATGTTTGGATTGGGCTGTTTGTTTTTTTAATACTGAGCTGCATGAGCTGTTTATATATTTTGGAGATTAATCCTCTGTATTCATTTGCAAATATTTTCTCCCTTTCTGAAGATTGTCTTTTCATCTCGTTTGTAGTTTCCTTTGCTGTGCAAAAGCTTTTAAGTTTCATTAGGTTCCTTTGTTTAGTTTTGTTTTTATTTCCATTACCCTAGGAGTTGGATCAAAAAAGATCTTGCTGTGATTTATGTCAAAGAGTGTTCTTCCTATGTTTTCCTCTAAGAGTTTTATCGTGTCCAGTCTTACATTTAGGTCTCTAAATCATTTTGAGTTTATGTTTGTGTATGGTGTTAGGGAGTGTTCTAATTTCATTCTTTTACATGTAGCTGTCCGGTTTTCCCAGAACCACTTATAGAAGAGTCTGTCTTTTCTCCATTGTATATTCTTGCCTCCTTTGCCATAGATTAGTTGACCATAGGTGTGTGGGTTTATCTCTGGGCTTTCTATCCTGTTCCACTGATCTATATTTCTGTTTTTGTGCCAGTACCATATTTTCTTGATTACTGTAGCTTTGTAGTATAGTCTGAAGTCACGAGTCTGATTCCTCCAGCTCCATTTTTTTCCCTCAAGACCACTTCGGCTATTTGGGGTCTTGTCTGTCTCCATACAAATTTTAAGAATTTTTGTTCTAGTCCTGTAAAAAATGCCACTGGTAATTTGATAGGGATTGCATTGAATCGGTAGATTGCTTTGGGTAGTATAGTCACTTTCACAATATTGATTATTACAATCCAAGAACATGGTATATCTCTCCATCTGTTTGTATCATCTTTGATTTCTTTCATCAGTGTCTTATAGTTTTCTGCATACAGGTCTTTTGTCTCCTTAGGTAGGTTTATTCCTAGGTATTTTATTCTTTTTGTTGCACTGGTAAATGGGAGTGTTTCCTTAATTTCTCTTTCAGATTTTTCATCGTTAGTGTATAGGAATGCAAGAGATTTCTGTGCATTAACTTTGTATCCTGCTACTTTACCAAGTTCATTAATTAGCTGTAGTAGTTTTCTGGTAGTATATTTAGAATTCTCTATGTATAGTATCATGGCATCCTCAAACAGTGACAGGTTTACTTCTTTTCTGATTTGGATTTCTTTTATTTCTTTTTCTTCTCTGATTGCTGTGGCTAAAACTTCCAAAACAGTGTTGAATAATAGTGGTGAGAGTGGGCAACCTTGTCTTGTTCCTGATCTTAGTGGAGATGGTTTTTTTTAACCATTGAGAACGATGTTGGCTGTGGGTTTGTTGTATATGGCCTTTATAATGTTGAGGTAGGTTCCCTCTGTGCCCACTTTCTGTAGAGTTTTTATCACAAATGGGCAAATTTTGTCAAAAGATTTTTCTGCATCTATTGAGATGATCATATGGTTTTTATTCTTCAATTTGTTAATATGGTGTATCACACTGATTGACTTGTGTATTCTGAAGAATCCTTGTATCCCTAGGATAAATCCCACGTGATCATGCTGTATGATCCTTTTAATGTGTTGTTGGATTCTGTTTGCTAGTATTTTGCTGAGGATTTTTGCATCTATATTCATGAGTGATATTGGTCTGTAATTGTCTTTTTTTGTAGAATCTTTGTCTGGTTTTGGTATCACAGTGATGTTCACCTCATAGAATGAGTTTGGGAGTGTTCCTTCCTCTGCAATATTTTGGAAGAGTTTGAGAAGGATGGGTGTTAGCTCTTCTCTAAATGTTTGATAGAATTCACCTGTGAAGCCACCTGGTCCTGGACTTTTGTTTGTTGTAAGATTTTCAATCACAGTTTCAATTTCATTACTTGTGATTGGTCTGTTCATATTTTCTATTTTCCCCTGGTTCAGTCTTGGAATGTTATACCTTTCTAAGCATTTGTCCATTTCCTCCATGTTGTCCATTTTGGGGCATAGAGTTGCTTGTATTAGTCTCTTAGGATGCTTTGTATTTCTTCGGTGTCTCTTGTAACTTCTCCTTTTTCATTTCTAATTTTATTGATTTGGGTCTTCTCCCTCTTTTTCTTGACGAGTCTGGCTAATGGTATATCAATTTTATTTATCTTCTCAAAGAACCAGTTTTTAGTTTTATTGATCTTTTTGCTATTGTTTTCTGTTTCCATTTCATTTATTTCTGCTGTGATCTCTGTGACTTCCTTCCTTCTACTAACTTTGGGTTTTGTTTGTCCTTCTTTCTCCAGTTCCTTTAGGTGTAACATTAGATTGTTTGAGATGTGTGTTGTTTCTTGAGGTAGGATTGTATTGCTATAATCTTCCCTCTTAGAACTGCTTTTGCTGCATCCCATAGGTTTTGGATCATTGTGTTTTCATTGGCATTTGTCTCTAGGTATTTTTTCATTTCCTCTTTGATTTCTTCAATGCTTTCTTGGTAATTTAGTAATGTATTGTTTAGCCTCCGTGTTTTTGTGTTTTTTACGTTATTTTCCCTGTGATTTCTAATCTCATAGCGTTGTGGTCAGAAAAGATGCTTGACATGATTTCAATTTTCTTAAATTTACTGAGGATTGATTTGTGACCCAAGATGTGATCTATCCTGGAGAATGTTCCATGTGCACTTGAGAAGAAAGTGTAATCTTCTGTTTTTGGATGGAATTTCTATAAATATCAATTGAATCTATTTTGTCATTTTTCCCTTGCTGTTTCAATGATTTTTCTTTGTCTTTAATTTTTGCCAATTTGATTAGTATGTGTCTTGGCATGTTTCTCCTTGCGTTTATCCTGTATGGGACTCTCTTCACTTCCAGGACTTAGGTGGCTATTCCTTTCCCATGTTAGGTAAGTTTTTGACTATAATCTCTTCAAATATTTTCTCGGCTCCTTTCTATCTCCCTTCTCCTTCCATGGCCCCTATAATGCAAATGTTGTTGCATTTAATGTTGTCCCAGAGGTCTCTTAGGCTGTCTTTGTTTCTTTCCATTCTTGTCTCTTTATCCTGTTCTGCAGCAGTGAATTCCACCATTCTGTCTTCCCGGTCACTTATCCGTTCTTCTGCCTCAGTTATTCTGCTATTGATTTCTTCTAGTGTATTTTTCATTTCAGTTATTGTATTGTTCATATCTGTTTGTTTTTCTTTAATTCTTCTAGGTCTTTGTTAAACATTTCTTGCATCGTCTCGATCTTTGCCTGCATACTTTTTCCGAGACCCTAGATCATCTTTACCCTCATTATTCTGAAAACTTTACCTGGAAGTTTGCCTATCTCCACTTCACTTAGTTGTTTTTCTAGGGTTTTATCTTGTTCCTTCATCTGGTACATAGCCCTCTGCCTTTTCTTCTTATCTATCTTTCTGTGAATGTGGTTTTGTTCCACAGGCAGGTTTGTACTTCTTCTTGCTTCTGCTGTCTGCCCTCTGGTGGATGAGGCTATCTAACCAGATAAGGGGTTAACATCCAAAATATATAAAGAGTCAGTCAACTTAATCACAAAAAAATCCAATTAAAAAATGGGCAGAAGAACAAAAGAGATATTTCTCTGAAGAGTACATCAAAATGGCCAATAGATATGTGAAAAGATGCTAAACATCAGTAAACATCAGAAAAATGCAAATGCAAACCACAATGAGGTATCACCTCATACCTTTCATAATGGCTATCATCAAAAGACAAAAAATAACAAGTGTTGGCAAGGATGTCGAGAAAGGGGAACCTTCATGCACTGTTGGTGGGAGTGTGAATTGGTGCAGCCGCTACAGAAAACAGTATGGAATTTCCTCAAAAAATTAAAAATAGATCTATAATATGACCTAGAAATTCCACTTCTAGGTATACACCCAAAGGAAATGAAAACAGGATTTCAACAAGATATAAGCACTCCCATGATGATTGCTGCATTATTCCCAATAGCTAAGATATGAAAACAACTCAAGTGACTATTAATGAAGAATGGATAAAAAAGATGTAGAATATATACACTATGGAATATTATTTAGCCACGAGAAAGGAGGATATCCTTCCATTTGTGACAACATAGATGGACCTTAAGCACATTATGCTATGGGAGATAAGTCAAAGAAAGTCAAGTATTGAATCTAAAAAGTTAAACATGTAAAAAGCAGAGAGTAAAATGATGGTTACCAGGGGATGGGGGTGGCAGAGATAAGAGTGATTGTGTTTAAGGGTACAAACTTAAAACAAGCAGAAATAAGCCATAAAGATCTAATGCACAGTATAATGAATATAAACAATAATACTGTACTATAAATACATAATGTGATAAATATCACTACATCAGCAAACAAACAAAAAGCTGACTCACAGCACCGAACGTAAGTATCATTAACACTGTAGTAAACACCACTTGTGGTATCTGCCTAGTATGGATGCACTCAATTAATTTTAAAATGCCAAATCATCAAATCAACATCAGTTCCACATCCCTGAACTTGTATATGCTTCAACATCAGTTCCACATCCCTGAACTTGTATATGATCAATAATATTTTTTTGAAATCTACTCAGTGTCATTCAGACTGCTTCATATCTGAACATTCACTTTCAAAGAAGGCCAAGCATTCTAAGTGTGGCTCCAAATGTGACTTGGAGTGAAAAGCTCTAAATATAGAAATTTTATCAGTTTATATATAAGTGTTTATAATTATGAAAAAGAAATGTTGCAGTAATTGATGCACTCTGAAAGCTGTTTAAGTATAAAAACTAAAATAAAGAACTGTTAAACAGTTAAGTAAATTAACAGTAAAATAGACTGACATTTAAAATATAAATATTAAGAGAGTATGTATCACCAAAAACCTTTAAGGAAGAACATGTTACCCTCTTTTCATCTAATAAATATTTATAAAAATTTAAATACTAAGGCAAGAAAAAAATAGCAGAGATTAGATCATAGTAAAGTAACTTTTAGAGAATTCTTTGGTATACTAACTAGAAAAAGTAAAAAGTAAAAATAAAGCCTGGGTTGTCTCAGGACTATCTGGGAAAATGAGATTGGAGTCTGTCTTCCTACAGTACTACTTTCCTAGAAACTACAGAGGTAAAATAAATGTAAAATGTTTGTCTGCCTAGTTTGCTATGAAACCCCTGATCCCTGGGATTCCACTTAGACTGATGAGCTTCATGTTAGCATAGCATGCAAGCCCTGTACCTATGTGACTAAAATGTAATAGAAGATTTGTGGGAAACTAAGGCTATGATTTAGCTCCATGACGGTCCTCTCAGTCTGGGCTCTTATCAATGGCAGCCATACATGGCCCAGGAGCAAAAGAAGGTACACATATAGGTGGTTGGTGGGCCTCTCCATAAGATGAAGATGCTCAGTATTCTGCATTTCTTGTCTTATATCCTTCCCAGAAGTCTCTAAGGCCGTACCTATCCTAGGTTACTCTTTTCCCTTCAATAGACATTTGATCCAAGCTGGGCTAAAGGAGATTCTTTCAGAAGCTGAATGATACTGACATTAGAAGTTTTGAAAGCCATGTTAATAACAGGACTTTCAAGACAGACTCTTGAATTTCTTTTGATAAGATTCCCACAGTAAATACTCTTCTTGAATTCTATGAAATAACCTTTTATTCTTTTAATGAACTTTTAATTGTTTTAACCTCTTTTGCTTAAGCATTGTTGTAAAATTATACACAAACACATATACAACACAAACAAGTACACACAAAGGTACATATGCAATTCTTATATGTTACTGATGGGGTTATTGAAAAATAACTATCTCAGGTCAACAAAAAGCATGGAAGGAAAAGAACAGAGTGTAATCATATACGTTATGAAGCTAAGGGACACGTAGGAGTTTCATTCCTTCATGGGAGTATCTGACTTAACACTTTGCATGAGAAAGGGAAAAGGAATTAGCGTCTTCAGCTAGCATAGACAAAGAGGTTGTTAAGATCTTATTTGTTCCAGGAAACATTTATACTTATTTACACATTATGCAAATGAGCATATATTTATATACTCAAACATCTCTTTTACAAAGATGTGAGAATGAACATTAAAATTCCACAATGAACAGTTTAGTGAATAATAGGAGAGAAAAAATTTAGTGAATAATAAGAGAGAAAACATTACCAATTTTATAAATGTTGGCTAAAATAGAAAAAAGTACAAAACAGTACAGCTAAATAAGGTAAAGTAATCTAGCTAGGATGCCTGTAAATTACCAAAAGTAAACTTTTTTTTTTTTTCCAAAAGTAAACTTTTAAGAGCAATAAGAATCTTCCATACACTGACCCACAACGAACCTTATGTAACAGTTCACAATTTGGTGCACGTACTTAGCAGTACATTTCTGTCTGAGGAGCAGTTGTAGCACATGGTGCAGAGGCCATGTCTTTACTCAGACAGACAATTTAAATACTGGTTCTGCCTTTTACTGGCTCTGTGATCTTGGGTAAATAACTTAACTCTCTCCATTTCAGTTTCCTCAGGTACTGAGAGGGAAAAGTAATAGCTCTTACCTCATAGAGTTTATAAAGACTAAAGTTTCTGAGTATAAGGTATTTAAAACACTTTCAGGCACACAGTTAAAGGTCAATAAATGTTAGCTCTTAATTATTTGGTCTCAATGGAAGCTAGAATATTCAGTGTTCATGGCTAATGTTTTTCTATATCTCAATAATTAAAAAATCCGTATTTCCCTCAATGTTTTACAACATTCAGTCATGAGTAATATCATATGAAATATTAAATATTTATCTTTTATGCAAATTATATCTCTATATCTGTTATGAAAATATCAAATTTAGTGACATATTCAATTGCATAAATTAAATTTAAAGTACGCTTAATAAGATAAATCACAGGAGTAAAACCAATATATTCTGGATAAAATTGATAGTGTTCAGTGTTATTTTACTAATTTTAACAAATGTATTAAGATAGAACTATTTGGCTCATTTAAAATTTATTTAAGGTAAGACTGGAATCTATTGTATTAAATAAAATTAAAGAATTAAATAAAAGCATGTGGATCTGTAGTATTAAATAAAATGTAATGTTTCTTTTAGGCTCAGTAGCAACATTTTTTCTAAAACATGTATCTTTTTTTAGGTTACCTGAGCACTGATCATACGCTGAGATGAACGAGCAATATTGGCAGGTAGACCAAAGAAACTAGGTTTGTCATCCTCTGGAAGTTTTTCAATGACGGCACGATAGTCCTAAACACAAATAATTAAAAAACAGTTTTTCAATAAAGATTAAACTTACAACCACCGATATCAGAAAGAACCAGAATACTGTGAAGTATTAAATGATTAATTATTCATGTTACATTGTCTAGGTAAATCTCACTTTCAGTCTGTATAGCATTAACTCAGTAATCTAATGGAAATATTTGTCATTACTTCTTCATACTTAAATTATTTGATACTATACTTTCTTATCCTATACTTCTCACATTCAGAGGGGAATTGATTAAAACAAACATAGTTGAGTAACTATGCCTACTATGTGTAGTTACTTTTCCTGTAATCTACCAAAGACTAATCTGCAGAGTGTAGCTCTGTTTATAATGAGATAAATATTCCAACAATCTTTTCTTTTAAACTTATAGAACTCCCAGAAACCTATACTCACACAGTCTGATATACAAGAACTGCTTTGTAAATTGCTTTATTATAAAGCAATTCCACAGTTAGTCTTTGCTGGTGAGGTGTGATGAAATGTATCGAAAATCCTATCATTTCATCCCAAGAATTACTGTAAGCACTGCAAAGGCTTGATTTGCCAAGCACTCATCTGAACAGTTTTCACTTCAGATTCTAGACGGGAAACTAAGTGTAGATCAAGAGGATTTATTCAGTTTGGCTGAAAGATGGGAATTGTTTTGTTTGTTTTCATAAGGAGACGAGTTATTTTAAGGCAGGTGTTGCAAATATATTCATCTAAACTGTTCTTGCTGAAGTAGGAGAAATTGTTTTTGGTGAAGGAGACTCATCTTCTGCCCCTACCCCCATCATCCTTTCTCATCCTCCACAGTTGCCTCTGCAGTATTTCCAAGACACAGGTCCTGGGCTTCCTGGAGTTTAACTACAGGAAGTATGTCAAAGTTTGGAAAGACATGCTGTTCTTTGAAATATTTCCTCTCCTATATCTCAGTAAACTTCCTTAAGGTTTTCAATCACAATGTAGATATGCATAAATATATATGTATGTATATGTGAGTGTATGCTTGTATATATCCATGCATATGTGTGTGTGTTTCTCATCTCCTGGGAAACTTCTGGCTTCCTCCTTCTATCTAACTCAATTAAATAGAAAGCTAAACATTGACTCTCATAAATCATCTTATAATGTTTTTTTTCTATTTTTAAATTTTTCTTTTTTTTAAGATGGAAAATAATCTCCCATCTAAAAAAAAAATCTCCCATTCCAGATCTTCATGTGCCTCACAGCATGCAGGATCTTAGTATACCGACCAGGGATCGAACCCATGCCCCCTCCAGTGGAAGCACAGAGTTTCAACCACTGGACCACCAGGGAATTCCTATAATCATCTTATAATTTTAAAGCTATTATTCTTTGTATTTATACACTTTATTCATTTTTAAATGTCTGTGAAATTTTCTCATCTAGTGTGGCTAGAGTCTTCTCTCTACCTAGGACTATACACTGACATATTTCCTAAATAGTAGACTGCTACATGTCCAAACTGATTTATCCTCATTTGGACACAAAAGAATATATATCAAATGATACCCTTTACATGAAGTACAAACACAGGCAAAACTAACACAGGCTGTTAGAAGTTAAGCTAATGTATCCTTTGTTGGGGAGGTAGTAACTAGAAGGGAACCTGAGGAGGACTTCTGGGGAGCTGAAAATGTTGTTTCTTGATCGCAGTGCTGGTGGCAATCATGTGTTCAATGTATAAAAATGCACTGCATTGTACACTTATGATGTACACTTTTCTGTATATATTTTATTTTTCAATTTAAGCTTCAAACAATAGAGATGAAAGACTTCTCACGGTACACTATCTGAAATAAATATATAATAAATAACTATGTGATATTTGTTTGCTCATTCACTCTAAGGTTCTCCCAATAAAAAGTAAACTCCACAGTGCATCAAGAGATCCACAAAGTCTGGAACAGCGTTATCACTGAGCAAATGTTCCATGTGTATTATTGAATGA
Organism: Neophocaena asiaeorientalis asiaeorientalis; assembly: GCF_003031525.2. Taxonomy (NCBI): domain Eukaryota; kingdom Metazoa; phylum Chordata; class Mammalia; order Artiodactyla; family Phocoenidae; genus Neophocaena; species Neophocaena asiaeorientalis. The sequence continues at coordinate 476,987 of NW_020175490.1, read as the reverse complement.
ATAAGTGAATGAAAGATACTGAAAAACAAAATCGATGGAATACTTAATAACAAAATAGATAAGATATTCAATAAAGTAATATGTTTAATACTGATTTTTAAGCTTTGTTTTCTGACTTACATCACTAAAACAAAGGAATTTTCTTGAAAAATATTTGAATAAGAGAAAAAGGCACAATACTGATAGAACTATATAACTGAATATATATATTTTGTAATTCATGAAGAAATGTATAATTTTAATACTCTATGTAATGAAAACGTTATTTGGGCATTCACACAAATACAAATTTGTGGCAAAATAAACTAGAATTGAAATCTTTGGGCTACATTTTGTACTATTTCCTGGAAAAGATTGTTGCATTCTAGGAGGCTTTTATATGATGACTCAAAGCAAAGAGCTACAGCTGGATAAAATAAATACACATAAACAAAAATGTTGCTATGAAAGCTAGATAAAGTGAATCTCTCTTGTATATTTAGAACTTCTTTAAATTTATAAGCCAGAGTATGAAGATAGATATTTGTTAAATAATATTTGCTTTCTTTCAAATTTAATGTATCAGAGTACTCTCATAACTATGAAGAGGTAGCATATTCTCCCAGATCTTCACGGCAGCCCTACAATGTAAAAATTTTCCTTGGCCACCCCCGTCACGATTTACCTATTTACTATATCCTATTATCATCAATCAGTGATCATTAAGTATCCAAAAGTAATAGGACACCTAACTAGAGTTTAGTGAATCAGGCTGCATATTGGCGTAATAAAAAAAAAAAAATCCATATTTGTGAATGACAATTGCTTATACATTTGAAAAGAAACAACATATATTTAACAATATAAGAAATTGTTCAAGTTTCTATCTGGTAGTAAATTGAAAATAATTTTACCTACCAAAATGCTGCAGGATTTTGGTGGATATATGGAGTACGGAAAAATGCTTTTCTTGTTCCTTTGGTTTAATACATCAATTATTGAAGAATTAAAAAACTGTTTCAGGTATGACTGAAGAACTCTAAGGTCAAAATAGTTATCTATACGTCCTCCATAAATAGCATTTTCTAGCAAACCATGTACAAATTCCCATTGTACGTCTTTGGTACCTATAATTAAAAAAAATTTTTATTCGTTTCATTTCTAAGATATTAGAAAATTTCTAAAACAAATTTGAAAATATTAAACAAATTCCTGGCTCCAGTTATATTTATAGGATATAACAATACATATTTAATTCATTTAAATCATTCCTTAAAATGCTTAAATTAATGTAATGCTCATTAATATTAATAATATTAATACTATAATCACAGAGGACCTGTTCCAGGAAGGAAGCTACCAACATAGATAACTATAATATGAACTAGGTATGGTGGACAGGAAGGAACCTGGCAAAGTCTGTTTGTTAAAATTCCTCCCTGTGTCCCATTGTCTCTGCATAGCCCAGCAATTTGTTTACCAAACATCTGCTTTTTTGCATCTCCATGTTAACTGCCTTCCTCCCTTCTGAAGTCTAAAACCACTACCCCAAACACCCTCTTTTGTTTTTAGTTGAAGATAGTATTTAAGGTGAGGGTTTCAGCCATTTTGGCAAGTTACTTAGTCTTCCTGGGTCTCTCCTATATATACATGTTATTAATTTTTGTTTGATCTTCTCCTGTTAATCTGTTTCATGTCAGTGTAAATTCTTAGACCAGCCAGAAGAACCCAGAAGGGTAGAAGAAAATTTCTTCCTCCCCAACAGCAGTAAATGCAGGAAACACAATTTTAATCTACCTAGTTAACATCACTGCTAGCATTACTAGTTTAGACTATTTCATTACTATAAAAATCAATGAACCATTCCCCTTTTTTACATTTAATTCTCCATATGTGGAGGTCCCTTAATATCAGGAAATCTTGTAATCATAAGATTATATTTAGACTTCTACCATGAGATTCAGTATCATTTTGAAGCATCTTCCTCTCAACAATTCACTGGTGTGATGTATGTAAAAAACATATGATGCTATTAACTCCATCGCAAGCTTGAAAAACAATCACAAACAAATCATTCAAACTCTCTGTGCTTTGGTATCCTCATCTTAAAAGAGCATTAATAATATTTGCCTCAAAGTGATATTATAAAAATCAAATAAATGTTCAAAAGCCTTTTGGAAAATTACCAAGTTTCTAAGCAAGCTAAAGTACTAGTATATATCCTCAAAAAAAATTGTGTTTCAAAATAAACATTAAAAAAACAACTCATGGAAATCAGAAAACTGATTGGCCTTAGCACAAAATGGGAAAATGTTGGGTCATATGTAAAAAGGAGTGGGGGAGATGCTTCCAGAATGTTGGTAATACACTGTTTATTGACTTTGGGCTAGTTACAAAGGTTCAATTTATGAAAATCTATTGAATTATACCTTTATGTGTACTTTTCTGATGTATAATTCAAAGAATTTTTAAATAAACAAAAAATTCATTTGGAATACTATTAGGCATTAAATAACTATGGGGAACAAATAAATTAATATCCTATCTACTTCTACATATATACCCAACAGAAGTATATTCAAGTAGTCACCCAAAGGTATAGCGCAATCATCCCAAACTACCCACATGTCCATCAAGAAAAAACTTGAAAACTACCCAAGAGAAGAAATACAATCACAGAATGGCAAACTATATAGCACTGAGAATAAATGGACAACAATGACATGTAAGCATATGGATGAATCTCTCAAATATAATGTTAATTGAAAGAATCCAAAGACTAAAGAATACATGATGTATGATTCCAGTTTTATAAAAACAGGCAAAGCTAATCTATATAGTTAGGTGCCTGGTCTTTACCAAAGGAATGGGGGTGGGAGAACTTGGAGAATAGTAGTAACTGGAAGGCAGCATTAGAGTAAAATCTGAGGTATTGGTAATATTCTGTTTCTTGATTAAGGTTCTGCCTACATGAGAGTGTTCAGTTTGTGGAAATTTCACTGGGCTGTAATCTTATGATATAAGTACTTTTTGTACACGTATCATACTGCATTTAAAAACATAAACATGTAAATTAGAATGCGATTCAAAAATATCTCAACATAATAAAGGCCATAGATGATAAACCCACAGCCAACATCATTCTCAATGGTGAAAAGCTGAAAGCATTTCCTCTAAGATCAGGAACAAGACAAGGATGCCCACTCATGCCACTTTTATCCAAAATAGTTTTGGAAGTCCTAGACACAGAAATCAGAGAAGAAAAGGAAATAAAAGGAATGCAAATTGGAAAGGAAGAAGCAAAATGGTCACTGCTTGCAAATTACATCCTATACGTAGAAAATCCAAAGCTCATCAATGAATTTGGTAAAGTTGCAGGATACAAAATTAATATACAGAAATCTGTTGCATTTCTATACACTAACAACAAAATGTGAGAAAGAGAAATTAAGAAAATAATCCCATGGACCATCACATCAAAAAGAATAAAATACCGAGGAATAGACCTACCCAAGGAGGTAAAAGACCTGTACTCTGAAGATGTTGATGAAAGAAACTGAAGACAACACAAACAGATGGAAAGATATATGGTGTTCTTGGATTATACGACTCAATATTGTTAAAATGACAATACCACCTACCCAAGGCAATCTAAAGATTCAATGCAATCCCTATCAAATTACCAATGGCATTTTTCATAGAACTGGAACAAAAAATTTTACAATTTATATGGAAACACAAAAGACCCCAAATGGCCAAATCTATCTTGAGAAAGAAGAATGAAACTGGAGGAATAAGCTGACTTCAAACTATATTACAAAGCTACAGGAATCAAAACAGTATGGTACTAGCACAAAAACAGACATATAAGATCAACAGAACAGGATAGAAAGCCCAGAAATAAACCCATGCACTTAGGGTCAATTCATCTACAACAAAGGAGGCAAGAATATACAATGAAGAAAAGATAGTCTCTTCAGTAAGTGGTGCTACATGTAAAAAGTTGGACAGCTACATGTAAAAGAATGAAATTAGAACATTCTCTAACACCATATACAAAAATAAACTCAAAATGGATTAAAGACCTAAATGTAAGAATGGATACTATTTTTTTTTTGATGTGGGCCATTTTTAAAGTCTTTACTGAATTTGTTACAATATTGCTTCTGTTCTATGTCTTGGTTTCTTGGCTGCAAGGCACATGGGATCCCAGTTCCCCAACCAGGGATCAAACCCACATTGGAAGGTGAAGTCCCAACCACTGGACCGCCAGGGAAGTCCCTAACACTGGATACTACTGATGTAAAACTCCTACCGGAAAACACAGGCAGGACACTCTTTGACATAAATCATAGCAATATTTTTTGGATCTGTCTCCTAAGGTGAAAGAAATAAAAATAGAAGTAAACAAATGGGACCTAATTAAACTTAAAAGCTTTTGTACAACAAAGAGAACCATTAACAAAACAAAAAGACAACCTATGGAAAGGAAGAAAATATTGGCAAATGATGAACTGACAAGGGATTAATTTCCAGAATATACAAACAGCTCATACCGCTCAATATAAAAAAAAACAAACAAGCCAACCAAAAACATGGGCGGAAGACCTAAACAGACACTTCTCCACGGAAGTTATACAGATTCCCAACAGGCACATGAAAAGATGCTCAACATTGATGATTATTAGGAAAATGCAAGTGAAAACTACAATGAGGTCAGAATAACCATCATCAGAAAGTCTACAAACAATAAATGCTAAAGAAGCTGTGGAGAAAAGGGAACCCTCCTACACTGTTGGTGAGAATGTAAATTAGGGCTTTCACTATTGAGAACAGTATGAAGTTCCTTAAAAAACTAAAACTAGCATTACCATATGATCCTGCGATCCCACTCCTGGGCATATATCCAGAAAAGATAAAAACTCTCATTAAAAAAGATACATGCACTCCAATGTTCATAGCAGCACTATTTACAATAGCCAAGATATGGAAGCAACCCAAATGTCCATCAACAGATGAATGGATAAAGCAGATGTGCTACAGATATATATATAATGGAATATTACTCAGCCATAAAAAAGAATAATGCCATTTGCTGCAACATGGATGGACCTAGAAATAATCATAGTAAGTCATACAGAAAAAGAAAATTATCATATGATATCACTTATATGTGGATTCTAAAAAAATGATACCAATGAACTTATTTACAAAACAAGAAATAGAATCACAGACATAGAAAACAAACTTATGGTTACCAAAGAGGAAGTGCGTGGGGGATAAATTTGGAATTTGGGATTAATAGATACACACTACTATATATAAAATAGATAAACAAGGGCCTACTATATAGCACAGGGAACTATATTCAGTATCTTGTTATAACCTACATGGGAAAAGAATCTGAAAAATATATAAATATATATTATATATATATATATGTACAATGGAATAACTTTGCTGTGCACATGAAACATTGTAAGTCAACTATACTTCAATAAAAAATTAAAATAAAAGAAAACTACAAAAATAATGGGATTTGTCCACATGCTAGACGTCTATCCTTATCCTTTCATGGAAACCAAGTTACAGAATAAATGATGATGCCGTTAATTCAACCAACTATAACAGTGCCTACTACCATGGGCTAGGCCCTCCTACAGATGTTAAGGACATACAGAGTAAACAAAATAGTCAAAGACCTTGCTTAATGTAGATTACACTCTAGTTGGAAAAGACGAACAACATTTTAAAAAATGAATGAATAAACAGGAAAGTATAAGGTAGCAGTAATGTATTAAAACAAACAGAACATGGGGATAGAGAACAATTAGAAAATTACTTTAGATTTGGTGATAATAAAAAACTTTTCTGAAGAGGATACCTCTAAGCTGAGATGTGAATGATAAGAGAAGAAAATCATATAAAGGTTTGGGTGAGGAGCATTTCAGACAGAAGGAAGAGCACCTACCAAAACCTTCAGGTAGGAACAAGCCTGGTTTGTTCAAGGAACAGAAAGAAGATAAATGTGGTTGTAGGTTTTGAAAGTGAATTATATGCTTTACTTTACTTTTCTAAAAAATAAATTTGTTTACTCTGTGGAGAATTTTTGAAAGAATCTATTTCTTGGACTACCAAGGATTGATGAAGTTGAAGGATGAGAACAGAATCTTGATGTGATTTGGACATGGAGGGGACAGAAACTGCCAAAGCATTGGATGTTTGAGGATAAGAAAAAGAGAAGAATCAAGGATTATTCATAGGCTTTGAACCTGAACAACTACATGAATGGTGGTGCCATTTACTGAAATGCGGCAGACTCAGGGAAGAGTAGTTTGGCAAGGCTGCAAGATGGTGGGGGAGACAAGAATCTAGAGTTGTTTAGAATAGTTTTAAGTTTGAGAGTCCTATCAACATACTCTCTTCTCTAATCCATCATTGCTCTAAACTCTAGTGTTCGCTTGAGTTGGCCCTGAGCAATAACCCTCAGGGATTGGACCATTCCTATCTTCAGGAGGCTATTATTTGTACCTTGATTCCTGATTTCTACTTAATCATACAATTGTGATTCTACAGATTCTTGGTCTACCATATTCTTGAATTTTAACAATTCCCCTGAAAGAGATATGAATAATTTAGTTGAAGCCTGAAACTTGTGAAGGCCGTGAAGTAAAGACAAGGTCATTCTAGCTTTCTGCTTCCTGAGAGCTACAGATCAACCAGAAATCTAATGGATTATATCAAAACCAATGACCACAATAGATAATATATGAACTTTCACAAGCATGGAATTCAAAACATTAAATACAAAATGAGAAGCAAAAAGCAAATTTTATAATAGGAAGTCAAGTCACTCTTGAAAAAAACCCTATTTTTAATAAGAGCTCAAAAATTATTTTCATTGACACCAGAGGTCAAAGTTTTCATCATTAGAACTTACCATCAAAGAGTCTGTCAATAATGCTGTAACCAGCCCGAAGATCTGATAAAGAAAACTCATAAAACTTGGTCCAACCCTATCAAAACAAATTTTTAAAAAATTAAAGAACTACAAGCAGTGTTAAAAAATATATATGCATATATCATTGCCCTTACAATCTTAAAAAGAATGTTCAATAACAGACTAAAAGAAAAAAAAGGCAACTACTGAGAATTTTTAATAAAAACAATAAAACAATACATCTAAAGTAAGAGTAATTAAAAAAGTAAATTTATTGATCTCTACAGCATGCAAAGGATTTTATAATGTCATAAATGTTTTTATCACTTAAATATGTGGCAGAAGAGTCATATACAGAAAGAACAAATTGGCGTAGTAAATCATTGAGTCTACATAGAGTGTATACATTGAGAGATTTCCTATAATTTGGTCCTTCAGAATTTTGGATTTTCTCTACAAACATGAAAACAGAAATATTACGAAAATTATTTAAAGGTCTAAAGGCATATAGTAGTATTTTCTGTACATTTGACCCACAAAGCATTTATATTGTAACTAAATAAAATTATAAACCTACAGCTAATAGCTGCTATGCTTGTATAAAAAGAACATTCAAAGACATTTATATGTGATAGAAAATAATATGAAATAATTAAAAATAATTTCTATAGGGCTTTCATCAACTATGACTAGTAATTAGTTTTATGCAATAAGTTCAAACTAAAATCTATTTAGACTTGAATAATATTCAGAAATATCGATACAAATTTAATTTATTCATTCATCATTCAAAAAGATTTATTAAGTGCACATTATATGTCAGGCTCTGGGAATAAAAGAATGAGCAAAAACATATATAATCCCTGTTTCCATGTAGCTTTCAGTCAAATGTCAGGGGAGGGGTGGATACAATCAATTACCCAAATACACATACAATTACAAACTGTAATATGTTTAAGGAAAAGAAACATATTTGGTATATATAAGAAAGAGCTCTGACCTAATATAAAAGATAAGGGAAAGTCACCCTGGTGGAGAAAGGGTAAGAAATGACAGAAAAACAAAAGTAGATAGATAGTTAGGACAATGAAATGAAAGAATTTTTGTATTGGATTGTAATGGAGGATGAAGATACCAAAAAGAGAGATATTAAGAATGACTTCTAAGCTCATGGCGTATTCAAATTGATGTTGGCATCATTCACTCACAGGTGGAACACTGAAAGAATACAAGGTTTGGAAAGGGATAACATGAGATCAATGAACAAAGTGTTCAACAAAAACTTACTGAGTGTCTGCTATATACTTGGCACTGTTTTTGTCAATGAAAATATAGCAGTAAACAAAAGAAGCAAAAATCTGTGCTCTTGAGAAGCTAATGTTCTAGTACTTGGATTTAGAATATGTGCATCTTCAGTCATTTTTGAGACATCTAACTAGATAGGTCAAATAAACAGTTGGAGATATAAACCTAGATCTTAGAGAGTTGGTCTGAGTTGGATATAAAAATTTGGAGGTCACTAGCATTTAGATAGTTATTTTTTTTTAATAATATTATAGATATTGTGAAAACAAAAAAGATTTCAGTTAACTATAGCTAAGTTAAACTATGCCTAAGAATTAAAAATCTGTAAGGGAGACACAGACCTTCAAGATGGCAGAGGAGTAAGACGTGGAGATCACCTTCCTCCCCACAAATACATCAAAAATACATCTATATGTGAAACAACTCCTACAGAACACCTACAGAATGCTGGCAGAAGACCTCAGACTTCCCAAAAGGCAAAAAACTCCCCACATACCTGGGTAGAGTGAAGGTAAAAAGAAGAAACAGAGACAAAATAATAGGGATGGGACCTGCACCTCTGGGAGGGAGCTGTGAACGAGGAAAAGTTTCCACACCCTAGGGAGCCCCTTCCCTGGCGGACATGGGGGGTGGGCAGGGGAGAAGCTTCGGAGCCATGGAGGAGAGCACGGCAACAGGGGTGCAGGGGGCAAAGCAGAGAGATTCCTGCATAGAGGACTGGTGCTGACCACCACTCACCAGCCTGAGATGCTTATCTGCTAACCTGCCAGGTCAGGTGGGGGCTGGGAGCTGAGGCTTGTGCTTCAGAGGTCAGACCCCAGGGAGAGGACTGGGGTTGCCTGCATGAACACAGCCTGAGGGGGTTAGTGTGCCACAGCTAGCTGGGACGGTGTCCGGGAAAATGTCTGGACCTGCCAGACAGGTAAGAGACCGATGTTTTGGGGTGTGCAAGGAGAGGGGCTTCCTGCTCCAAGTTCCCACAGATGGCAGAGCACTGCCTAAGCAAGCCCCAGAGACGGGCATGAGTCACGGCTATCATCTCAAACTGCAGAGGTGAGCAAGGACCGCTACTGCCGCCGCCACTGCCAACAAATATTCTGTGTGCAAGCGCAGGTCACTACCCACATACCCCCAGAAGCCTGTGCATCACGCCACTTCCAGGGTCCCATTATCCAGGGTCAACTTTCCTGGGAGAACACATGACATGCCTCAGGCTGTTACAACATCACACAGGCCTCTACTGCTGCAGACACACCCCGCATTGCAATTGAGACTACCGGTATATACCCCTCCCTCTCCCCAGTCTGAGTGAGCAAGAGAGCCCTAATCAGACGCTGTTTTAACCCCCTCTTGTCTGGGCAGGGAACAGATGCCTAAGGCTGGCCTACACTCAGAGGCGGAGACAAAACCAAAGCTGAGACCCAGGAGTTGTGCGAACAAAGAAGAGAAAGGGAAATTTCTTCATGCAGCCTTAGAAGCAGTGCATTAAATCCACGCAGTCAGCTTGGTAAACCCCGCCGGTGTGGAATACCTGAATAGATAATGAGTGTTCCCAAAACTGAGGGGGTGGACTTTGGGGGCAACTGTGAACTTGGGGTTTGCTTTCTGCATTTGATTTCTTTTTGGTTTCATGTTTATCTTAGTTTAGCTTTTAGTGTTTGTTTTCATTTGTGGGTTTGTTTATTCATTTAGTTGCTCTCTTCCTTTTTTTTGAAAGGCAATCAAGACAGTATGGTACTGGCACAAAAACAGAAACATAGATCAATGGAACAAGACAGAAAGGCCAGAGATAAACCCACGCACATATGGTCACCTTATTTTTGACAAAGGAGGTAAGAACATACAATGGAGAAAAGACAGCCTCTTCAATAAGTGGTGCTGGAAAAACTGGACAGTTACATGTAAAAGAATGAAATTAGAACACTCCCTAACACCATACACACAAAAAAACTCAAAATGGATTAAATACCTAAATGTAAGGCCAGACACTATAAAACTCTTAGAGGAAAACATAGGCAGAACCCTCTATGACACAAATCACAGCAAGATCCTTTTTGACCCACCTCCTAGAGAAATGGAAATAAAAAGAAAAATAAAGAAATGGGACCAAATGAAACTTAAAAGCTTTTGCACAGCAAAGGAAACCATACACAAGATGAAAAGGCAGCCCTCAGAATGGGAGAAAAGATTTGCAAATGAAGCAACTGACAAAGGATTAACCTCCAAAATATACAAGCAGCTCATGCAGCTCAATATCAAAAGAACAAACAACCCAGTCCAATAATGAGCAGAAGACTTAAAGAGACATCTCTCCAAAGAAGATAAACAGATTGCCAACAGACACATGAAAGGATTCACAACATCACTAATCACTGGAGTAATGCAAGTCAAAACTACAATAAGTTATCACCTCACACCAGTGAGAATGGCCATCGTTAAAAAATCTACACACCATAGATGCTGGAGAGCGTATGGAGGAAAGGGAACTCTCCTGCACTGTGGGAGGGAATGTAAATTGATACAGCCACTATGTAGAACAGTATGGAGGTTCCTTAAAATACTAAAAATAGAACTATCGTATGAGCTAGCAATCCCACTACTGGGCATATACCCTGAGAAAACCATAATTCAAAAAGAATCATGTAGCAAAATGTTCATTGCAGCGCTATTTACAATAGCCAGGACATGGAAGCAACCTAAGTGTCCATCAACAGATGAATGGATAAAGAAGATGTGGAACATATATACAATGGAATATTACTCAGCAAGAAAAAGGAATGAAACTGAGTTATTTGTAGTGAGGTGGATGGACCTAGAGACTGTCATACAGAGTGAAGTAAGTCAGAAAGAGAAAAACAAATACCGTATGCTAACACATATATATGGAATCTAAAAAAAAAAAAAAAGAAAAAAAGAAAATGGTAAGAAGAACCTAGGGGCAAGATGGGAATAAAGATGCTGACCTACTAGAGAATGGACTTGAGGATATGGGGAGGGGGAAGGGTAACCTGGGACAAAGTGAGAGAGTGGCATGGACATATATACACTACCAAACGTAAAATAGGTAGTGGGAAGCAGCCGCATAGCACAGGGAGATCAGCTCGGCGCTTTGTGACCACCTAGAGGGGTGGGAGGGATGGATATGAAAGAGGGAAGAGATATGGGGATATATGTGTATGCATAATTGATTCACTTTGTTATAAAGCAGAAACTGACACACCATTGTAAAGCAATTATACCCTAAAAAGACGGTTAAAAAAAAAAAGGAGAAAAAAAAAAAGATGTGGCACATATATACAATGAAATATTACTCAGCCATAGAAAGAAATGAAATTGAGCTATTTGTAGTGAGGTGGATGGACTTAAGAGTCTGTCATGCAGAGTGAAGTAAGTCAGAAAGAGAAAAACAAATATGTATGCTAACACATATATATGGAATCAAAAAAAAGAAAAAAGGTTCTAAGAACCTAGGGGTAGGACAGGAAAAAAGACACAGATGTAGAGAATGGACTTGAGGACAAGGGGAGGGGGAAGAGTAAGCTGGGAGGAAGTGAGAAAGTAGCATTGACATATATACATTACCAAAGGTAAAATAGATAGCTAGTGGGAAGCAGCTGCATAGCACAGGGAGATCAGCTCGGTGCCTTGTGACCACCTAGAGGGGTGGGATAGGGAGGTCGGGAGGGAGGCTTAAGAGGGAGGGGATATGGGGATATATGTATACATACAGCTGATTCACTTTGTTATACAGCAGAAACTAACACAACATTGTAAAGCAATTATACTCCAATAAAGATGTTAAGAGAAAAAAATGTGTAAGGGATACGTACCCATCGGTAGTTAACAAAGTTCTCATAACATTTTAAATAAACTTTCTACCAACTCAAAACAAAGTCTTATTAATAAAATTTCTTATATAACTCTATTAGATCTTATTTGTGAAGAAAAATGCTCATTTCAACATTTTAAAAATACCTTAAAAATTAATCAGTATCCATAAAACTCTCAAGACTGTTGCTATCAATATTACTTAATATAGCAACTTCCAACTAAAATACTAATTCTGAAATAAGAACTGTACTCTGTAAAGCACAGTTACTGATATACTGCTAGATGATTAATGATTTTTTAAAAATATGGTACAAAAATTTGAATGGTAATTTTTGTTATTCATATCACAATTCCTGACAGAAATTATATTGTAAATTGTGGAGAGATTCTCAGTAGCCAATCAAATCCTATTTATCTGACATGGAAATCCAGGCACTGTGTAAAGTGCTCTTATGAATGAGATTAAGCCTGTTATAAAGGTACTCACAAACTAGTAAGAATAACACAATATCAAAGAATAACAAATATAAAACAAAACTGACATTACATCGAATGCAGTATTAGAGGTACAATATACATGTGTAAAATAGGGAAGTTAACACAGCACCGCAATGAAAAATAGGAAAGGAATAATCTTTTACTAACACAGGGAATGAAAACTAAGTTGAATTAACAGTGGATCTTTACTTCTCAAAGTTGGCTGTTAAAAAAAAAAAAAAAGCAAAACCAAATAAGGAAAAGAAGTAAAATAGAGTTTGTGGAGTTCATATCCCTATGACATGACATCTAGCAATTAATGGCAATCAATATTTTGTCTGCTTTTACCTCTAAATTTATGATTTTTATCAGAGCAGAATGTTTTTTTAAATGACATTTTCAAATATTTTTGTTTGTGTGAAAATGAACTGCTATATCCTCTATGTAGAGCATTTTGGTAATATTCATGAACTTTTAAAAATACACATATCTTTTGAAGCAAACATTCTACATTTAGGAATTGGCCACCATGAACAAGTGTTAAATGAGGCAATCATAGGGATATCCATTGCAATATTTTTTGTAATAGCGAAGATTAAAGAAAATATTTATGCCCATCTAACAATACAAACTGCCTAAAAATATTTATATGGATATATGAATACAAATCATATTTTAAAATTAGGTGTTAAATGGGTACTAATATTTAACAATCTCTAAAATGTATTGGTTAATAAAGCAAAGTACAGAACTGTATGTATAATGTGCTGCCATTTGAATTAAAAAGAACATAAGTGTGCATATAAATGCATAAAATATATTTGTGCATTTATATAATATCTCTGAAGGACATCAAAGAAATGGTGAACAGTAGGTGCCCTGGGAATACAAACTGAGTGGCAGGGGATAAGGAGGAAGGAGACTAAATCTTAATTTGCAAGCTTTTTCATAGCTTTTTAATTTATACTATGTGCATGTGTCACAATAAAAAATGAAAACTGGGCTTCCCTGGTGGCGCAGTGGTTGAGAGTCCCCCTGCCGATGCAGGGGACACGGGTTCATGCCCCGGTCCGGGAAGATCCCACATGCCGTGGAGCGGCTGGGTCCATGAGCCATGGCCACTGAGCCTGTGTGTCTGGAGCCTGTGCTCCGCAACGGGAGAGGCCACAACAGTGAGAGGCCCACGTACCACACACACAAAAAGAAAACAAACAAAAAAAAAAACCCAAAAACAAAAAAAAACTAATTTTTTTTTAAAATGTAAGTTTTGTTTTCTCATAAAAATGCATCACTATGACTATTCTTCATGTATGCATCAGGATTAACTGATACATTACCTAAGGATGAATGTCAGAGAAATTAGGGGCAAAGGCTTTAGAAGGTGGTGAGCCTGCCCATTTCCAAGCTCAAGTTAATTACCATCGAGATTCACTGTCCTACTTTTGTAAAATAAAAATAATAAGCGTACCCTTTAATAAGTATAGTGTGTAAAATATATGAAACAAACATTGCTATTACTATTTACTATTTCATTGGTTTGACAAATATTTATTGATAGGCTATACCAGGCACTGTGTTAAGCACTTCTAAACATACACTATTTCATTTAATCCTCACAACAAAGGTAAATATGATCATTATTCACATTTTACAGTCAAGGGGATAAAGTAATTTACCTAAGGTCATACAGCAAGGAAATTCTAGAGTCAGGACTGAAACTCCAGAACCAATGCTCTTATTTTGACATGCAACTGAAATATAGAGAAAGGCTAAAAGGTGGGCAGATGGGGAGGGCAGTTTGAGGAAAGATTATCCCAAAAGAAGTAGACAAAGTTTAAAAAAAGAGGATGGTTTCCCATCCATTTAAAGATGGAAGAATGCTGAAATTTTTGCTAAGATAGGCATTTGGCAAGAAGATCAGAGCATGGTACCAGCTAGGACTGCCATGGCCATGAAAAACTGTGCTCTATTGGTGGTTTAAAAATAGAATCTAGAGCCTATGGTGAGAAAGCTTGATGGATTAAAAGACCATAAAGAAGTCCCATGTGACTGAGGTGTAGAGAACAGATAGAAAAAAAGGGGCCTGGGAAGAGGTTGAAAAGATAGGCAAATATTTCCTTCTGGATCATGGTAAGAAATGTGCGTATTTTTTCCGAAGTACAGTGGAATTCCATTTGATGGGTGCTAAGCAGAGGAGTGAAAAAATCAAAATTACATATTAGAAAAATAATTCTGGCTGCTAAATGGAAAAAGCAGGAAGAAGAGTTGGAAAAGTAATTCAGGTGAGAGGTGATGAGGCTTGAAAAGAAAAGTGAGGAGAAATGTACAGATTTGAATTACATTTTAGAAGTAGAATCAACAGGATTGAAACACAAGTTGAGTAGGGAAGAAAACCATACCAAGAACAACTCCTATGCTTCTAACTTAGGGAAGTAAACAGATATCAATGCCTATTATTGACCAGAATATACTAAAGGAAAAACAGGTATGGGAACTCGGTTTTTGAACATTTTTGAACGGGTGAGATATTAACCATAAAAATGATACCTAACAATGATGAATTATGATGGCTCACACATTGTTCTAAACACTTTAATTCAAAAACATGTGAACTAGGTAACTATATACAGTCCAGAAGATTAACAGAGAAGATGGAATCAGAGATATAAATTTATAAATCATGAATCAAATTAAGAAGTAATCCTAGCTATTTATACTAAACTGTAAAAATATTCTAATATGAAAAAATGTACACCTTAGACTATATCTAAGACATGCTCTTACTTACCTGTGGAATGTAATTTCTTCTTTCTTGGCATGCAGCATGAAACCAAGCAAAACTGAAGAGAGCATGAGCTCGATGTATATTATCTTTTTTGCTAATTTGCTCAGAAGTCCAAGATTCATAAGTACGCATTAAATTTTTCTTCAAACCTGGAGGTGACTAGAGAAAAAACAAACATATTGTTTAAAACCTTACAAATAAAATAAATCAGTATTTAACATATTGAGAACATATTTTAAGGCAAAAACTTTTCACCATTACCAAGTTTGACTTAAACTATTTTATTTTATGTTACTTCAAAATGTACTAAAGAAGGTGTGGCACATATATACAATGGAATATTACTCAGCCATAAAAAGAAACGAAATTGAGTTATTTGTAGTGAGGTGGATGGGCCTAGAGTCTGTCATACAGAGTGAAGTAAGTCAGAAAAAGAAAAACAAATACCATATGCTAACACATATATATGAATCTAAAAACAAACAAAAAGATTCTGAAGAACCTATGGGCAGGACAGGAATTAAGACACAGACATAGAGAATGGACTTGAGGACACGGGGAGGGGGAAGGGTAAGCTGGGACAAAGTAAGAAAGTGGCATAGACTTATATATACTACCAAATGTAAAACAGATAGCTAGTGAGAAGCAGCCTCATAGCACAGAGAGATCAGCTCAGCGCTTTGTGACCACCTAGAGCGGTAGGATAGGGACGGTGGGAGGGAGACTCAAGAGGGAGGAGATACAGGGATATATGTATATGTACAGCTGATTCACTTTGCTATAAAGCAGAAACTAACACACCACTGTAAAGCAATTATACTTCAATAAAGATGTTAAAAAAAAACGTACAAATATAAAACTAGTTTTAAACTCCTTATACCTAATAGCTCATCTCAATTAAAAATCCAAAATAGGGCTTCCCTGGTGGCGCAGTGTTGGAGTCCACCTGCCGGTGCAGGGGACACGGGTTCGTGCCCCCGACCGGGAGGATCCCACATGCCGCGGAGCAGCTGGGCCCGTGGGCCATGGCCACTGAGCCTGTGCATCCAGAGCCTGTGCTCCGTAACGGGAGAGGCCACAACAGTGAGAGGCCCGCGTAACCCCCCCCAAAAGAAACCCTACACAACCAACAATATTCAAAATAACCAAATAAGTTTTACATGATCATTGAGGTGTTTTACGGGAACAAAACCATCATTTACAGTACGAATTATGATACTATTATCAGGCAGGTGTTTTTGACTTCAATACGCCAGTTCTTTCTCTCCAGTACTATCTGAATTTCCATAAGGACTTCAAATTACTATTTACATGTAATGTCAACTAATCTTCCTTGAACATCAGTCCACTTTACTTAAGGTGGGTATTACCTGACATTGCTAGGCTTATAACAGAAATTCAAACCCAGGAACCGAAATTGTAAATTGGACTAGTACTAGTCAGAAAACAGTTATCCACATGTCCAAAATCTGTTTAAATTATTTTTTTTAATTATCAAAATGGAAGAAAAAAATTTTTGAATTCTTGGAAAAAGACCAAAATAAATCCATTTCAAAAGTTACCTTGTTTTATAGATAGCTAGTGGGAAGCAGCCGCATAGCACAGGGAGATCAGCTCGGTGCTTTGTGACCACCTGGAGGGGTGGGATAGGGAGGGTGGGAGGGAGGGAGATGCAAGAGGAAGAGATATGGGAACATATGTATATGCATAACTGATTCACTTTGTTATAAAGCAGAAACCAACACACCATTGTAAAGCAATTATACTCCAATAAAGATTTAAAAAAAAAAAACTTACTTTGTTTTAAAAGTATTTTTTTCCTTCAAACTGGTTTCTAACATTAATGAAAAATTCAGAACAGTACTTTTAAGAATGCCTGCCACAAAAAAATAATAATTTCCTTTGCAAACCTTTTCATTGTTTTCTCTTAAATAAAAACTTTTGTTTTATTAAAAGAAAAAGGGCCTAAGTATTTTTTTTTTTACTAAGTGCATTTCCAAATGTACACTTTTAAATGAAAATGTTTTGTTTATGAAACAGTTACCAAAATTTTTCATAGAACAGACAAAATTTTCTGAGCACTAAGGAAACTGAACAACCACTTAGGGTTTTTTTTGGTTTGTTTTTTGTTTTAAGACCCTATACTAAAGGTTATGCAAAATAAATAAATCATGTACAATTACAGAGAAAATCATATACAAATAAAGATTATTAGAAAATGACAAAACAGAAACACTAGTATGTCAAGTTATGAGATAAGGTAAAATATATATTCAACTGAAAATTCAGACTTAAAATAATTTCAATATTAATTCAAGTTAATTAAATCAATTAAGCATTCAGCATAAGAAATCAGGAAGAATGAAATCCAGTACAAATTAAGGAAAACATAAGGAAGAAAAAATAATGAAAAGAGCAGGAAATTCAGTGAATAGAAAAGAATTAATAAGAAAAAGTAAATCAGAAAGTATGACATTGGTTATTTGTGACAAATTTTTTTCTATTTTTTAATTTTATTTTTTAAATTTTTATTGGAGTATAGTTAATTTACAATGTTGTGTTAGTTTCTGCTGTACAGCAAAGTGGATCAGTTATACATATACATATATACACCCTTTTTTAGATTATTTTCCCATATATATGGGAAAAGAAGAGTTCCCTGTGCTATACAGTAGGTCTTCATTTGTTATCTATTTTATAATTCTATTTCTGCTTTGTAGATAAGTTCATTTGTACCCTTTCTTTAGATTCCACATATAAGTGATAACATATGATATTTGCCTTTCTCTGAAAATTACAGGACAGCATCAGTGATGAACATAGATGTAAAACTCATCAACAAAATAATAACAAACCAAATCCAACAATGCATTAAAAGGATATTACACCATGATCAAGTGGGATTCATCCCAGGATGCAAGGATTTTCAATATTCATGAATCAATCAATATGATACACCACATCAACAAACTGAAGAATAAAAACCATATAATCATCTCAAGAGATGCAGAAAAAGCTTTTGACAGAATTCAACACCAATTTATGATAAAAACTCTCCAGAAAGTGGGCATAGAGGGAACCTACCTCAACATAATAAAAGTCATATATGACAAACCCAGAGCAAACATCATTCTCAATGGTGAAAAACTGAAAACGTTTCCTCTAAGATCAGGAACAGGACAAGGATGTCCACTCTTACCACTATTATTCAACATAGTTTTGGAAGTCCTAGCCATGGCAATCAGAGAATAAAGAGGAATAAAAGGATTCCAAATTGAAAAAGAAGTAAAACTGTCACTGTTTGCAGATGACATGATACTACAGTATACACAGAAAACACTAAAGTTGCTACCAGAAACTACTAGAGCTCATCAATGAATTTGGTAAAGTTGTGTGATACAAAATTAATACACAGAAAATCTCTTGCATTCCTATACACTAACAATGAAAGATCAGAAAGAGAAATTAAGGAAACATCCCATTTACCATCACATCCAAAAGAATAAAATACCTAGAAATAAACCTACCTAAGGAGGGAAAAGACCTGTACTCAGAAAACTATAAGATACTGATGAAAGAAATCAAAGATGACACAAACAGATGGAGAGATATACCATATTCTTGGATTGGAGATATCAATACTGTGAAAATGACTATACTATCCAAAGCAATCTACAGATTCAATGTAATAAATTTTTAAAAACAACTCCAGCAACTCATCAAAAAGAGAAGAAACAAACAATAAAATGAAGATTCCACAATTTTTAAATACAATAAAACATGTGTGTACATATGTGTACATACATATAGTAATAATTTTGAACATAATGAACTGCACTATTTCCTGGAATAGTTAAAATCATTTACATTGATTTAAGAAATAGAAAAAAATTCACCAGTAACTTAAATGAAACTGAAAATTTCCATAAAAATATAATCTAATTACTTCCTAAAAAAGGATACTGGAAGAGGCTACACATTAAGTTAAAATTTTCAAGGAACAGTTCCCCTGATATATATTAACTCTTCATTTATTGAAATATTACTGTATTCTTCCTACATGCCACATATTATAAGAAAAAAAAAGCAAGAAAAAACATAGCCCTTGCCTTCAGGGCTTGTACAATCCAGTTCTGCAATATAGTTTAGTAAAAGAGTATACTGAGAGAGTGGCTGGAGAAGTTCTCTCTTACTAGACATTATAATTGACATTCATTCAATTAATTTGTTTCCAAATATTAAATCATTTGTGTACTCCTTGGATTAATCCTTAGCCTTTTTCTTCCTTACATGAGACTTAATGCCTTCAGATGGAAAATGGAAGTACTGATCTAAAATAACAGGTAGTTATAAACACCAATAAGATATTTTTCATCAGACAAGAGATTATATGAGATTATATTCTACAAGTTGAGAGAAAATGCAAGCAGAACGTTTTAAACCAGTTTTTTAAAAGTTTTAATTCAGTTTCTTATTATTATTTCAATTATGACTTGGACGAGTTCCACAATATCATTACAAACACATAGAGTTTTGGATGCATCAGGTTTGGGAAGGATCTGCCAAGCATTACACGTTAGAAGGATGGACTGATGGATAGATGTATGGATGAATGGATGGGTGAAGGGAACAAATGAACGAAAGAAGGAAACAAAGACTGAAAATCTAACTTAGCTATGTCAAAAAACAAATGATATGAAAACTGGATATCCATGTGCAAGAGTGAAGTTGGACCCTTACTTTACACCTAATACAAAAATTAACTCAAAATGCATTAAAGACCTAAACCTAAGACCTGAAACTAAAATTCCTAGAAGAAAACAGGGGAAAAGGTTCATGACATTGGATTTGGCAATGATTTTTTTGCATATGCCACTAAAAGCACAAGCAACAAAAGCAAAAACAGACAAATGGGACTACATCAAACTAAAAACATCTACGCAGCAAAGGAAACAATCAACACAGTTAAAAGGAACCCTTAATGGAATGAGAGAAAATATTTGTAAGCCTTATATCTGATAAAGGGTCAATATGAAGAATACATAAGAAATTTGTACAACTCAACAACAAAAAATCCAATTAAAAATGGGCAAAAGACTTGAATAGACATTTCTCCAGAGAAGGCATAAAAATAGCCAACAAGCGTATACAAAGATGTTCAACATCACTAAATATAGAGAAATACAAATGAAAACCACAGTGAGATATCACCTCACACTGTTAGGACAGTCACTATTAAAAAAAATACAGGAGACAATAACAAGTGTTGGTAAGGATCAGAGAAATTGTGTGCTATTGGTGGGAATGTTAAATGGTATACCACAGTGGAACAGTATGGAAGTTCCTCAAAAAATTAAAAATAGAATTACCATATGATCCAGCAATCCCACTCGGGGTATATATCCAAAAAAACTGAAAATACGATCTTGAAGAGATATTTGCCCACCCATGTTCATTGCAACATTATTCATAATAGCCGAGAGGTAGAAAATCTAAATGTCCATGGGCTGATGAATGGATGAAGAAAATGTAGTACACACATATAATGGGATATTATTCAGCCTTAAGAAAGAAGGAAATGCTGTCATATGCTACAACATGGATGAACCTTGAGGACATCATGCCAAATAAAATAAGCCAGTCACCAAAAGACAAATACTGCATGATTCCACTTATATGAGGGATATAAAGTAGTCAACTCTTAGAAACAGAAAGTACAATTGGTGGAGGGAAAGAGAAATAGGGAGTTGCTCTTCAGTGGATACAGTCTCAGTTTTGTGAGATGAAAAAATTTTAGAGATCTGTTATACGACAAGGTACATATGGTTAACACTACTGTACTGTACATTTATAAATGGTTAAGATAGTAAATTTTACATTATGTCTTTTACTACAATAAAAAAACAAAAAATTAATGATATTAAATAATATTTAAAAGAAAAATATAAATGTAATTTTACAAATATATTATTTATGTATATACTTCATCTAAATATACAAAAGTTTTTGAGTGCTTTTTGTCTACAGAGCTTTAGAAGGCATGCTAAATTACTGCACTTACACAATTAGTGATTCAAGTTTTTATTTTTTTCATAAATTTTATTTATTCATTTATTTATTTATGGCTGTGTTGGGTCTTTGTTGCTGTCTCGCGGGCTCTAGAGCGCAGGCTCAGTAGTTGTGGTGCACGGGCCTAGTTGCTCTGTGGCATGTGGGATCTTCCCAGACCGGGGCTCGAACCCACGTCCCCTGCATTGGCGGATTCTTAACCACTGTGCCACCGGGGAAGCCCACGTTTCAAGTTTTAAATCTTCTTACCTCATATGTTATCTTCAAACTTGACTGTAATAAAATTGGAGTAAAGTTGGGATGAACTTCTGCAGTGAGCCAAAGACGAAAGGTATCTTTAGGTTGAAGAATATTCAATTCCTTGTTTATAAAAACAACAAGAATAAAAATCTACTTAAACATACACACAAATTTCCATTTTGTAAATATATTATTAATAAGTACTTATCTTACTAAAATCTTTCCATGATATTCTGATATGTTTCTTAATGTTCTGATTATATTTCCTCTAAATTTTCATCTTCTCTATTCCTAGCTTAGTGAAATAGGTAAGAACTTGGATCTAGAACTGGGCCAACTGGGTTGAAATCCAAATTCTGCCACTTATTTGCTGTGTGACCTTGGATTCTTTGACTTAAACTCTCTAAGCAAGGATAATAACCTACCCTCATAGGACTGTATAAAACACAGTGCCCAACACACAGTAAATACAAAATAAGTGTTAGCTATAGTCGTGATGCCTAAACTACGAGCCATCTTCAGGCCTTCAGGTTCTCACTTCTTCAAATCACACTTCCACAGAGTTATAATATCGATTCCTTTACAGTACAATTTTTAGTGTGTCTTATAGCCTATAATATCCAAAATTCACCATTCAAATTCACCTGCCTGTGCTGTATGCTTTAGTCACTTATTCGAATTTTTATCTCTTGTCTCTTTATTCATCATATTCTTTCTGCCTGTTATTCTCTTGTAACCTGACAAATTCTTACTCATCTGTCAAAATATAATTCAAATATCATGTTCTGGGAGAATATCTTCTCCGACTCTTCACTACCACAATCCCAAGCAGATTAATCACTGATGGTATTTTGTAAATTCCTTTCTGCAGTATTCATTGTACGACTGTATAGTTATTAATGTGGTCTGTCTCTTCTAAACCAAGCTCCTCGAGAGCAAGTACAAATTTTATACGTAACCAGCACCTAGGACTATTCCTGGCTTTTTTCTGTACTCAGCAAGCACTTGTAAAATGAATGACTAAATGAATGAATGAGTGACAAAAGAAATGTTGATAGCTCTAAAAGAGAGTGAAGTCTAAAAATTATCTTAATAAATATGTCTAATACTAAAATTCATTATTATAGTATGAAATGTAAAGATGACAAAAAATGGCAAGAGAATTGCCATGAAAACATTGTGCTTCCTTAAAATTGTAAATTATAAAATGTTTCTATACCTAATAATAATTTTTAAATGTAAAATTGGAATAAAATTTTGCTTTGGGTTAGCATATGTTAAAAAGAGATTAAAAAAGCAATACATTTGTGATACAGTTGAATTTAAAATAAACATAAATTTATATCCAAACAATTCATCCAAACTTCCCAAAAGAAAAGCAAAACATTTAAAAATTTTAAAAAAGTTTTATAATATAATCTACCCTATATATTCTTCAAAGAGTCCTAATTAAGATTTGATTCCAAAATAATAACTGTAATTATATTTTACATAGATTAATAGCTATCAATCTATTGTTTGGAACAGAAAGCAGGATTCAAGTATTCACAAGTATTCCTTATGTTTCAAAACATATGTAATTCATCTGACATAAATTTTATATTTTATACATTTGTGATTTTTACAGAAAACTGTAGTAATAATGGAATTACTTGAATATTCCTATATATCTCAGTTCCAAAATCTACATCTTCTTTTTTTTTTTTTTTTTTTT
>NW_020175490.1:423477-453627 GCF_003031525.2 Neophocaena asiaeorientalis asiaeorientalis | reverse complement strand
CATGTGGGATCTTCCCGGACTGGGGCACGATTCCGTGTCCCCTGCATCGGCAGGCGGACTCTCAACCACTGCGCCACCAGGGAAGCCCTACATCTTCTTTTGATAAGTAGTAAGTCATCATGGTCTATCACTTCATTCACTTAGTCATTAACTCATTCATCAAAGATTATTTAACTACTTACATGTTTTATGTAAAGTGCTATAGTTGCCAATTTATTTTCAACACATTACACAAATTTTCAACATACTACAACTAGGCTATGGCCTCCCACTCTATTCTGTTTGGTTCTATTCTGAATAACTTCTGCCAGATTAATTTAATTAAGTAATTATTAACTCCCTTGTTAAGGACCTCCTTTGACTCTGTGTCCTAGGACAAAAATTCCAAGCACTTCAGCACGATTTTGAGGGTATTCCATAACCTTGCCCCTTCCTAGCCATCTAACTCTATTGCCCCACATTGCTCTGCCTGACCCTTCCAGGACATTCAAGGACATCTTCATTCTTTGTACTAGGCAGGCACATTCCCACCACTATGTTTCTACTTGTGCTGCTAGAATTAACCACAATTTTTTTTCCCCCTACACTTAGCTAAATCACATATAGTCTTCAAGGAACATCTTGTCTTCAGTGTCATCTATGACAGCCCAAACCCATATTCATCTTTCTTCTTAAATAAGCACTAGACTTAATTCTAGGTTTGCATTTAAACCTACATATCAATTTGTTCTGTCTTAAAGTTTTTTCGTCCTGGGCCCACTTCTGTTAAATAAAATGATTGCTTCCATTTACATCCAGCCTCCTTAGCACCTAGGAAGTGTTCTGTAGTAGTTCTCTCTGACTCCTCTACATCTTTTCTCCTCATACAGATACAACAGAACAAAAGCATAAAGAAAATTTAATGTTATAAATAGGTCTTCTACAATTCTTTAAAACATTTCCCTATTTTTCGTCTGAAAAAATTCTCTAAGCCTCCCCTTCAGTCCTGATTAATTTTTTGACTTCCCCTAAATGCCTTTAAAGAAGTGTTTTATAGATTTCTTATTAAAAGATCCATTTTGGTTTGTACAAATGTACATATATTTAAGGAGAAAATACATAACAGATTTTAAATGATTCCCCAACAAATACTAATTTTTTTAAAGACATCATAAATCGTGCATGACATGTTTTAATACTGATGTTCCTTGGAGATTACTGAATTGAGTATATTAGATACTATTCGCACCACACTGATCTGAATCTACCTTTTCCAGAACTGGCAGCCAGGATACCACAAGATGTAAGTTCTTCAAACAGAGCCAGTCTCCATTTCGGGCACATTCTTTTAGCATTTGAACTGCTAAATCAGCTTGGCCTTGACCCATGGCAACCTGCAAAAACAAAAATAAATAACAAAACTAAAAAAAAACAGATCTGATAACACGTTGTAACAGAAGACTTTCAAATTATCCTGCCATACATACTGAACTAACTCAAGTACTGTAATCAGGGTTTTAAACTTTTAATAAGAAATATCAGACTCTTGCTGTTTCCAACAATTGTCTTGTTTTTGTCCTTACATCAGTGGCAGATTTTTAATATTATTCTATTTAGTAAAGGTACTAACATTACAGGTCTGAAAGTTATAGAACAGTATAAAGAATTACTGAATAGTTTTTTTTTTTCCTCATCCCACTAGTTCCTGCAATTCTTACTCTCTCAAACATGGACCTTTAAAAACATAATTTTTTATGACTACTGTCTTGTTGTATTCTTTGAGGGATTAAACATTAACAATATCACTTCCTTGAAATTTGCTTCTCTTTTTAAAAAATTTCTCCAACATTGCACAAATTTGGCTCCCAAGCTACTTGGTCCACTGAACTGCGTAATTCCCTAGCCCTTCATTGTCTAGAAGACCCTAACATGTTGGGCCTCAAGACTCTACATTTAGCCCTCTGCTCTTCTATTCTTTTTCAGGGAGAGGAGGCAGGAAGGAGAGAGAGAAAAGAAGAAAGGGGGAGGGGAGAAAAAGAAGAGATGGGAGAGGAAGAGGGAAGGAGAATCCTGGTCTCACTGGAATTCCATTCCTGTATTTCCAATCCCTATAGTCTATCTGCACTTAGGACACTCATGTAATAGGCTAGGCCACTTTATAAAATAGAAAACATCCAAGCAGAAGCCGAAACACCCTAGAAAATAGATTCAGTATATAAGATTTCTGTATTATTTAAATGAATAGACTAGTTAAGTCTACTTAAGTCTAGGATTCTATAAAGAAGTTTTAGTCAAGGATCTAAACTGGTTGCATGCTACTTACTATACCAAGTTTAAACTCCTCCATATGTCTCTTTAAGGATAATATATATAATACTTAAATATCAGTACAGCTATATCTGTCTCTGTATATATGAGAGAAACACATTTACTGAGAGTCCTGGCTCAAATATTTTATTGGGTACATAGTCAAAACACTTTGAAGAATACTGTTATAGACTACTTCAAACCACAGCGATCTCTCTTTTCATAATGAATATAAGATAGCATTTCATTGTTTTTTAATTGACTTTTACAAGTATTGATTTTGCTTTTCAATTAGACTATAAAGTTGTTGAGAGTGGGAACCACGCGTCTAATTCATTGCATACAAAAGCATGTAACAAAACAGGTAATAAATACTCATATATTGATTTTTTTTTAAATTTTCAAGATCTAACCCAGAACTAAGCAAATAGGAGGGATAAAACAAATACTGGTTGAACTGTTTAGATGCACGTATTAGTTTGCCATTATTAAAATGCAAAAAAAAAACCCTGAAACAGTTGAAGGCATGTACAACAGAATCAGAGGGGAAAAAAAAGAATAAGTAGTTTGCTGAACTGAAATGGTAGCTGAAAGTAGGAACTCAAAATTTTCTATAAGGCATAAGTTGTATGAAAAGAGCTTAAATGTTCATGAAACCTTAGAAGAAAACATATACTCTAAGAAAAAAAAAACATTTTTAAAAAGCACAACAGGAAATGTCAAGAAGATGGTTAGCCCCTACATCAAAAAAAAAAAAAAACAGTTTCTTGAAATGAAAATTAATTTTTTGCATTAAGAATATATTATTATCCTTAGGACATACATTCAGCATAGCAACAAAAACTTTAAAATAACAGGAGATTTATGACTAAATATGTCTGTATTTAAAGGTTTTACAATATTAAAAAATTTTGCAAGTACACAAAAGTCTAGAAATTCATATAGTCAAACTTACAATGAGTGCAAATAGTTTTATCTTTCTGCCAATATCACTGCTAACAGATACAGCCTATAGAAGAGGGCTCCCCTTCCTCAAGACATCTCACTGACAATTGAATATTGTCCTAATATATTAATACACTATAACTAGGATTGAATGAAACTCCCTAGAGTTAGTGCAAAACCTGTACAACTAAGCCTAACTCTCTGCTATTTTGCTATCTTCTACTTATAGTCCTCATAACATTCCTACTTGTCAATTTTTGGTTGCTGTGAAAGTATTCTGGTTTTTTAATCATTATTAATTATTTTCCCAATGAAAAAGATTTATTTTTTTCACATGTCAAAAATTGAGGGTAAATTAATTCATTTTCAGACTTACATGCCAACTGAACTGAAAAAGAGGTGCTAATCTGAACAAACTAAAACTCAGAAATTTAGCTCAGGACAAAATGGTATTATATGAGACAAATATATTATCTTATCAGACTTCTGGAGGTTAGAAGTCCCACTCTTCTATTGATCTATTTTTAAATCAAGGTGTCAGGGTTCGAAAATAAAGGTAGTACTGCAGGGCTGTTCTTTCTGGAGGCTTTAGGAGAGAATCCTTCCGTCGCCTTTTCGAACTTCTAGAATCCACCTACATTTCTTTGTCTGTGGCCCCTTCTATCATCTTCAAAGCCAGCAGCACAGCAACTTCTCACCTCTTTGACCTCTGCTTCCTCACATCTCCCTCCTTCACTCTGCCTCTTCTGCCTCCTTCTTAAAAGGACCTTTATGACTATATTGGGCCCAAATGAATAATCCAGGATAACCTCTCCATTGCAAAATGCTTAACTTAATTACAATTGCAAAGTTCCTTCTGGGGATCAGGATGTGGACACGTTCCAGGGACATTAGTTGGCACACCGCAACAAAAAATGTCTGCTTCACTAATAGAATCAAGTATGACAGGAAGATCAATAGCTGTAGCAAAAACAGCAGGGTAATATGTACTGACCTGATGATAACACTCTCCACTTCTCTCAGCATTAGCAAGTTCTTGGAGTTCCTGAGAAGGATCAGCACCCGGGGAAATGATTATCAATATGGGTTCAATTTCTAGTGTCTCTTTGTATAAACGTTTGAGATTTAGAGGAGGTGGGGACAACTCTTTCAGTCCTAAAAGATATATTAAAGAAATTACAAATAAATAGCAACATGAACCAGAAAAAGTCTGTTAAAACTAATTACATGATATATAACAGATAATAACTAGGTGAACTATAATCCTATATATATTAAAGGTTTCTCACTCTAAAATCATTCACATACTAGTAAGAACTAACATTTATTGAATGTTTAAGGTGCCAGGCATTTTTCTAAATGCTTTACATCTATGACATCATCTAATCCTAACAACAACGTTAAGAGGTAGGTACCTGAATACCACATTCAACAGACACAATCAGCACTGCGGTCTTAATATACAAATCTCTCCCTACAAAAGACTGAAGCCAACCATATTACCATACAGGTTTTCATTCATTTATATAACTGAGAGCCTACTCTGTGCCATGCATGTGCGGAATCAGATTTCCACATGATGTGGGAAATAATATCATTCTCATGATATAGGACAAAGATTTATTTCTTATGTCCTTGCATTAAGAGAAAAAAAAAGTGGTATAGAATGAAAAAATGCTTATTTTGGAGACAAAAATATAGATCTCAGTTTATGTTTGTTAGCTAAATGACCCTATGCAAATCACTAAAATGCACTGTGCCTTGGTTTCCTCAATTGTAAAACAGGGATAAAACAATTCATAGGTCATTTGGAGGCAAAATAGGATACAAAATAAAAATAGATTCTATTTATTCATCACGTACTCTATGCTAAGCATACTCAAGGAAATTTAATGTCTTCCCAAAGACCACCCAGCCACTGCTAACTGTATTCAAGGTAATTCATGTTCTTTTTTCTATTCTGAAGCTCTTCACAAACTGTAAAGTCCTACACAGACAAGAAATTATAACTTCACTGTTATATTTAAAACTCTTCTGCTAAAACTTTAATGTTTCCATTATTAACGTATTTAGTAAAAGCCAAGCTAAAGAAGACCCACTTCAATTAAAAATCAAAAACACACTTGTCTGAACTGAGCTAAAAAGAAGAGTATGATACAAGGGTTTAAAAATAGTGGATTAGAATGAAACAGAATGAGTACAGAGGAAAGAAGGGCTTTCTTATATCCTCAACTGTAGAAATGAATAGATAATATTGTACCTCAGAAATCCTAAAATAGCAGGAAAAGACATTCTTAAGGAATTCTGTAACACGCACTTTAAAATATGAATTCAATGCCATCAAGATGGGCTAAAACAGGCATTTCTAGATGACCATCCTGAAAAGACAAATTTCACACCTGAACTCTTCCCCTGTATTCTTCACAGCAGCAATAAACAATGCTAAGCAAGGATTTTCAAAGACAGAAATATTTCTAATACTAGGTGAAATTTACCGCAACAGCCATGTAAAATTGATGAATTGCTTCTATAGTCATATCTTATGAATTTTGTTTTTAATTAACCTGGTAACACTCATTCTTTGTAATAGAAAAGAATTCTTATACACTCATGGCAATGTAACAGATATTTTTATTTTCATATGTTCATTTATTTATTCATAAATTCTCATAAGCATTCTAGGCCAATTAAATGTACTGTGATATGATAAAATGCATCAAAAGTCTTAAAAATGCACATTGCCCTTGACTCAGTAATTTAAACTATAATTAATTCAAGAAATAATTCAGAATATGAATGCAGAAGTATGTACAAGAATTTTCCTTGTAGCTCTTAATACTAGTTAAAACAGGGGGAAACACAAGGTTTTAGAAACAGTAGTCTGAATGAGTAATTTCTGATAGTGATATAAAGGAACTGAAGTTACAAAAATGAAGTAAAAGATCATGCACTTAAAAGTAGATTAGCACTGTTTGAGGAAAGCAGCCTAGGAACCTGTTTGGAAAACTGGGAATTTTGGAAGAAAGCACTAACCATTCTGTCTCTAGACTGCTGTTCTGGACTAGAGCTGCAACATCTCCAGCCTCCAGCCAACTCTGCTCGCTTCAGACTGGCCACCACAATCCTAATTGGCAAGAACCAATTCCTTAATACCTATCCTATTGCTCCTGTTTCTCCTGAATTCAGTGGGTTTTGTATATTGACAGACTCCTTGGTTTGTCTCAAGTCTGAAGTCAAGGGGAGAGTCCGTCGGCAACCAAGGACCTCTCTGTTCAGTCCTGAGCAGGATTTTCCTCAAATTGTAGGGCTTGTCCGTATACTTGTGGCCCTAAATATATAAAGGTATATGGTTATACCATCCCCTAGACTTTCTCTAATTGTTGAATATTGTGCAATGCTTAACATATTAAACCATTAAAGCCATCTGTCCATTTATCTTTATTTCAAATATCTGAACATATGGCCAGCATATACTTGAGCTCAGTGTTTGATGGTGAAATTTAAATGTGGATAAAATAAGAATAGTATACCCATGAAAAGAAAAGTAGATTAGGCAACATGATACCATATTGTATATGCATCTATGTGCCTAAAAAGAATAGAAAGGTGTACATAAAAATGTTAATGATGGGCTTCCCTGGTGGCACAGTGGTTGAGAGTCCACCTGCCAATGCAGGGGACGCGGGTTCGTGCCCCAGTCAGGCAAGACCCCACATGCCACGGAGCGGCTGGGCCCGTGAGCCATGGCCGCTGAACCTGCGCTTCCGGAGCCTGTGCTCTGCAACGGGAGAGGCCACAACAGTGAGAGGCCCACATACAGCCAAAAAAAAAAAAAAATGTTAATGATGATTATCTTGTAATGATGGAAAAACAGGTGTTTCTCATCTTTTTACTCCTCTACATCTTCTCATAGACCTCTAATTAGATGTACTATGTGATAAGAATATGTCAAAATGTATATAAAGATATTTTCATATAAAATGACCACAAACATTTTTATTATATGCACTATGAGCTACTGTCAGTTTGTTGCAACTGCTCCTGAGAAGGATAGGTAATTCTGGTATAATATATTTCTCCTTATCTTTTCTAACAACTACAGGCATATCTCAGAGATACTGTGGGTTCAGTTCCAGACCACCGCAATAAAGCAAACATCGTGATAAAGCAAGTCACATGATTTTTTTGGTTCCCCCGTGCATATAAAAGTTATGTTTACACTATACTGTAGTCTATTAAGTATGCAAGAGCAATATGTCTAAATAAACAATATAAATACCTTAACTAAAAAATACTTTATTGCTAAAAAATGCTAACCATCATTTGAGCCTTCAGCAGGATGTAATCTGTTTGCTGGTGGAGATTCTCGCCTCATTGTTGGCGGCTGCTGACTGATCAGGGTGGTGGCTGCTGAAAGCTGGGGTGCCTGTGGCAATTTCTTAAAATAAGACAACACTGAAGTGTGCTGCATCGATTGACTCTTCCTTTCACCAATGATTTCTCTGTAGCGTGCAATGCTGTTTGGCAGCATTTTATCCACAGTAGAACTTCTTTCAAAATTGGAGTCAAATCCTAACACTGCTTAATCAACTAAGTTTATGTAATATTCTAAATCCTTTGTTGTCATTTCAACAATCTTCACAGCATCTTCACCAGGAGTAGAATCCATCTCAAGAAGTCACTTTCTTTGCTCATCTGTAAGAAATAACTCTTTATCCATAATTTTTTTAATCATGGGATTGCAGCAATTCAGCCACATCTTCAGGCTCCATGTCTGATTCTAGCTCTACTGCTATTTCCACCACATCTTCAGTTACTTCTTCTACTGAAGTCCTGAACCTCTCAAAGTCATCCATGAGGGTTGGAATCAACTTCTTCCAAACTCCTGTTCATATTGATATTTTGACCCCTTCCCATGAATCGTGAAGTTCTTAATGGCATCTAGAATGGGGAATCCTTTCCAGAAGGTTTTCAACTTACTTTGCCAAAATCCATCAGAGGAATCACTATCCATGGGAGGTATGGCCTAAGAAAATGCATTTCTTAAATAACAACACTTGAATAGCAAAATTATTTCTTGATCCACAGGTTGCAGAATGGATGTTGTATTAACAGGCATGAAAACAACACGAATCTCATTGTATATTCCCATCAGAGCTCTTGGGTGACCAGATGTATTATCAGTGAGCAGTATTATTTTAAAAGGAAACTTTTTTATTTTCTGAGCAGTGGGTCAACAGTGAGCTTAATCTAGTGTACCATGTTCTAAACAGACGTGCTGTCATCCAAGCTTTGTTGTTCCATTTATAGAGCACAGGCAGAGTAGATTTTTAGCGTAATTCTTAAGGGCCTGAGGATTTGTAAAACAGTAAATGAGCATTGGCTTCAACTTAAAGGTACCAGCTGCATTAGCCCCTAACAAGAGAGTTAGCCTGCCCTTTGAAGCTCTGATGCCAGGTATTGACTTCTCCTCTGTAGCTATGAAAGTCCTAGATGGCATCTCTTCTAATAGAAGGCTGTCTCGTCTACATTGAAAATCTATTGTTTAGTGTAGCTACCTTCACTTATTATCTTAGCTAGATCTTCTGAATAACTTACTGCAGCTTTTACATCAGCACTTGCTGCTTTACTTTGCACATTTATGTTATGAAGACAGCTTCTTTCCTTAAAGCTCATGAACCAATCTCTGCTAGCTTCAAACTTTTCTTCTGCAGCGTTCTGACCTCTCTCAGCCTTCGCAGAATTGAAGAGAGTTAGGGCGTCTCTCTGGATTAGGTTTTAGCTTAAGGAAATGTTGTATCTGGGTTGATCTTCTATCCAGACCTCCAAAAATTTCTCCATATCAACAATAAGAATGTCTCACTTTCTTATCAGTCATGTGTCACTGGAGTAGCACTTTTAATTTCCTTCAAGAACTTTTCCTTTGCATTTATATCTTGGCTAACAGTTTAGAGCAAGAAGCCTAGCTTTCAGACTATCTCAGCTTTGGACATGCTTTCCTCACTAAGCTTAATGAGAAAGACACATGACTCCTCCTTTACCTTGAGGACATTTTAGTGTTATTAACTGACCTAATTTCAATTTGTTGTGTCTCAGGGAATAGGGAGGCCTGAGGAGAGGAAGAGAGATGGGGGGAACAGCTGGGTGGTAGAGCAGTCAGACACACATAATGTTTATCACTTAAGTTCAATGTTTCATGTAGGCATTATTTGGCACCTCAAAAACAATTACAAGAGTAACATCAAAGATCACTGATCACAGATCACCATAACAAATATAATAATAATGAAGAAGTTGGAAATATGGTGAGAATTACCAAAATGCAACACAAACACGAGTTGAACAAATGCTGTTTGAAAAATGGTGCCAAAAGACTTGCTTGACACTGGACTGCCACAACCTTCAATTTGTAAAAACTACAGTAACTGCAAAGTGCAATAAAACAAGGTAGGCGTATACTGACTGAAACATATGGTTTATTTGGAAAATACATGCCAATACAGAAATTATCTTTTAAAAGTTAAAATCATTACCATATCATTTCTTAATTTAACAAATAGACACTTTAAACTCCATGAGGAATTTTATCTGTTTTGCTCACCATTTTGTATACAGAACCAAGCATAAATTCAATTATTATTTCTAACGTTAAAATCTATAAAACTCTTAGAGCAAAAGATAAGCAGAACACTCTATGACATAAATCACAGCAAGATCCTTTTTGACCCACCTCCTAGAGAAATGGAAATAAAAACAAAAGTAAACAAATGGGACCTAATGAAACGTCAAAGCTTTTGCACAGCAAAGGAAACCATAAACAAGACCAAAAGACAACCCTCAGAATGGGAGAAAATATTTGCAAATGAAGCAACTGACAAAGGATTAATCCCCAAAATTTATAAGCAGCTCATGCAGCTTAATAACAAAAAAACAAACAACCCAATCGAAAAATGGGCAGAATACCTAATAGACATTTCTCCAAAGAAGATATACAGACTGCCAACAAACACATGAAAGAATGCACAACATCATTAATCATTAGAGAAATGCAAATCAAAACTACAATGAGATATCGTCTCACACCAGTCAGAATGGCCATCATCAAAAAATCTAGAAACAATAAATGCTGGAGAGGGTGTGGAGAAAAGGGAACCCTCTTGCACTGTTGGTGGGAAAGGTAAACTGATACAGCCACTGTGGAGAACAGTATGGGGGTTCCTTAAAAAACTACCAATACAACTACCATAGGCCCCAGCAATCCCACTACTGGGCATATACCCTGAGAAAACCATAATTCAAAAAGAGTCATGTACCAAAATGTTCATTGCAGCTCTATTTACAATAGCCCAGAGATGGAAACAACCTAAGTGTCCATCATTGGATGAATGGATAAAGAAGATGTGGCACATATATACAATGGAATATTACTCAGCCATAAAAAGAAACGAAATTGAGCTATTTGTAATGAGGTGGATAGACCTAGAGTCTGTCATACAGAGTGAAGTAAGTCAGAAAGAGAAAGACAAATACCGTATGCTAACACATATATATGGAATTTAAGAAAAAAAAATGTCATGAAGAACCTAGGGGTAAGACAGGAATAAAGACACAGACCTACTAGAGAATGGACTTGAGGATATGGGGAGGGGGAAGGGTAAGCTGTGACAAAGCGAGAGAGAGGCATGGACATATATACACTACCAAACGTAAGGTAGATAGCTAGTGGGAAGCAGCCGCATAGCACAGGGAGATCAGCTCGGTGCTTTGTGACCACCTAGAGGGGTGGGATAGGGAGGATGGGAGGGAGGGAGACGCAAGAGGGAAGAGATATGGGAACATATGTATATGTATAACTGATTCACTTTGTTATAAAGCAGAAACTAACACACCATTGTAAAGCAATTATACTCCAATAAAGATGTTAAAAAAAATCCCACAGAAGATAAATATATATTCATTAATCCAATTTATACAATATTTCAAAGTATTGGAACATTTTGGATTTAGAGAAAAAACTCACGAAAAACATTTTACTGTTTAAGATAACACAGGTGACACTCATGTTACTGGGAATTGCATGTTAGCCATTCCACCCACAAAACTCCTATAAAATCCACATTGCACTTTAAGTAAACTTAGTCTATATATAATCACTGGTTTTAAAACCCAACTAATTTTGACTCATGACAGCATTTGAACTGTCAGTGTCAATCATTCAAAGCTATTCAATAAAGTTAAAGAGCCAAAAATATTCATTCCATTGTGAATTATCAAAGCGTAAAACTACTTGTAAATCACTGGGATCTTATATTTTGACCTTGACGGTTAAAATACATAAATTCTCTCAAAAGAAAAAAAGAACTAAAAATAAGTCAACGAAATAACTCTAACCTTTATTGTATTTTATTTTACTCAGACAAAATGTTGAGATAATAAAAAAGAAATAATTTGCAGTTTAAAAAGGAAAGAATATTTGTTTTTCTGTTTGTTTTGTTTTGTTTTTTTGCGGTACGTGGGCCTCTCACTGCTGTGGCCTCTCCAGTTGTGGAGCACAGGCTCCGGACGCGCAGGCTCAGCGGCCATGGCTCACGGGCCCAGCCACTCCGCGGCATGTGGGATCTTCCCGGACCGGGGCATGAACCCGTGTCCCCTGCATCGGCAGGCAGACTCTCAACCACTGCACCACCGGGGAAGCCCATAAAAAGGAAAGAATATTGCTCCTGTACTTTTTAGGTATCTGAGTAAAGAAAGCAGCAAATACTATCAAACTATTATAGTTAGCAAGTATAGTTGATTCATTCTTCCTCATTCATCTCATCCTCCCTAACAAAGAGACTGATAAGAAAATTACTTTTCCTTTATCAGAGAGAAAAGACAACTCTTAAAATGTAACACAAATATCAATAAAAAGAAGGAAAATCGACAACCACTATCTAATCTAACACACATCAACCAATTAAATGGGAAAATACTCTTTAGAAATGCAATAATACTCAAGCCTGGAAACAAACAAAAAATGTCCAACATTTTGTGGTAGAGTAAAATTCTAAAGATACCACTTTCAAGATTCCTACCCCTTGGTTGTTCAATCAAACACTAACCTAGGTACTTCTGTGAAAGGACTTTGTAGATGTAACTAAGGTCGTGGATCCTAAAATAAGATTATCCCATATTATCCAAGTGTGCCAATTTAATCACTTGAGCCTTGGAAAGCAGAAAAACTTCTCCAGCTTAAAGTCAAAGAGATGCAGCCTGAAGAGAGAACAGGAGAGATGAGGCAGAGGGGGCAGTCAGAGATGTGAAGCATGAGAAGAAATCAATCTGCCATTGGTGGCTATAAAGGAGGAGGAAGGGGGCCACAAATACAATCAAAGAATGAAAAGGCTTCTAAAAACTGAGACAGACTTCTAAGAACTCAAAATGACAAAAAGAACCTCGATTGTCCAACTGCATGGTGCAAATTCAGCTGAGTGAGTTTGGAAATGGATTCTTCCCAGAACCTCCTAATAAGAGTCCAAATGACCAACACCTGTATTTATTTAGCCTTGGGCAACTTGGATCAGAGAAACCAGGAGGGCCTACCAGACTTCTGATCTACAGAACTATGAGATAATAAATGGGTATTGTTCTAAGCTGCTAATTTGTGACAATTTGTAACAGGAGCAATAGAAAATGAATACACATTTCCTTATGTCCTTCCTTTTCTCTTAGACACAGATGTCACAGGACAGATTGAGCTATGGAAGCAAAGATCATGGGATGGGATGTTAGCATGGATAAGAGAAGTAGAGGAATGTAAAACTAGGAAAGTTTCAAGGCTCAAAAAGACTTTTTGATGAAGAACCTTTGAGAAGTTACTGGTTCTTGCAGCTATTGCACCATCTTCTGTGAACATGAGTACCTCAATACACACAGCATAATATTGTGCTCAGAATAATTATTAAATCAGAATTACAGAAGTCAGAATATCTGCATCTGGTAACTGCTATTTTGAAAAAGTAATGCAGTAGATTCAAAACTGCTATTTTGAAAAATTAATGCAGTAGACTGTGTTAGTACACAAGGCTTGGTTTGTAGGATTAAATTAAAGCAGCATGCCTGAAAGTTTTGAGGCATGTTCTGCTAACTTAAATCTTCAAACCAAAACTACTTTCATAAATGCATCTTTATAAGTTACTATTTTAAAGTTTATAGATTATAAAAAGGATTGCTAAAACTTAATAAAAGTCTTTCCATATGAATAATGTTTGAGAAATTATATTTGAAATCAAATCTCTAAAATTTGATTAAAAAGATAAGTGCTTGTCATTTTCCAGCAATATGAACTTTTAAAACTTATTCATACAGTAAAACCTCCAATTTTATATAAAAACTGTATTAATAAAACCACTTGACCAAATACAAAGTCATCAGGCCATATACCAGTATATATGGCTTTTGCTTAGAAATAGGTAGAGTATAATTTTAGAAGTATATTAAACTTCCAAAGCATTTGAATATGTGCATATCATGAGGTTTTCACTTATGCCATTAAACCTTAAATGTCATTTAACCTAGAGATGAAATAATACAATACAGAAGTATTCCAGACAAATTCAATAAGAAAGGTCATGTGCAATGTGGCACAAAGAGCATATTTTTAAAGACTACATGGGTGAGAAAAGAATAGCCTCCTAAGAACTTCTCTGAAATTGCCTCATTTTACTTAAACTTGCATTTGAGTTATAGGAACAGACAAAAAATATATATAAATGAGGAAGAAATATATCAGTTAGTGTTAAGAAATGGGTAAAGAATTAAAGCAAGTAGATGTGTTGGTACTGATTAAATGGCCCAGAAAGGCCTCTCTGAAAATGCAACGTTAACATCTGAATGATACAGAGGAGCCAACAATTAATAAAAAAGAAAAAACAAACAAAAACAGAGAACAAACAGTGCAAAAGCCCTAAGGTTGTTTTCCCCACGAAGGCACAGTGGCAGGCAAGAAGGAAGCAAGATGAGGTTAGAGAAGAAGGTTGGCGCCAGACTGTGTGGGGCTTTGTAAGCTTATACAGTTGACCTGTAGATAATGCAGGGGGGTTATGGACACTGACTGTCCACAGGCAAAAATCTGAACATAGCTTAGAGTTGACCTTCTGTATCCGTAGTTCCTCTGTATCCACGGTTCCTCCATACCCGGAGTCCCACATATTCAGATTCAACCACCTGCGGATCATGTAGTACTGTAGTATTTACTATTAGAAAAAAATCTGCATAAAAGTGGACCTGCACAGTTCAAAACCATGCTGTTCAAGCATCAATCATATATAAATCTGGAATTCATTCTAAGTGTTTTTTGAAAAGATTTTGGAAATTTTAAGCAAAAAAGAGAGATGATTTGGTTTAAGTTTTTAAAAGCTCACACAGCCTTCTGGAGAGAATGGACTGAAGAGGAAGCGCAAACTGAGGCAGGGAGACCGATGAGGAAAGCGGTCTCTGATTTAACACACACTTACAGTGCCCATGTGCCAGAAGCTGTTTAAGGCACTGGGGCACAACCATGAACAAAACAAAGCTTGTGCCCTCATGTGGCTAATATTCTAGTTGGGGAAAAGGAAATTAATAAACAGGTAAATAACAATATGTCAGATGGTGATAATAGTTAAAATAAACAAGGCAAAGGAGGATATGAAGAGCTGAGGAAAGAGTACATTATTATATAGACAGTGCTCAGAGAAAGTATTAACTTAAAAGATGACAATTGAGCAGAGAAGCAAGGGTGATAACTGGGGGTGGAAATCTGCTGGAAGAAGGAACAGCAAGTGCAAAGGCCTTGAGACTGCAGAAACAAACTTGCAGCACTAGAAAAACAGGAAAAAGCCTACTGTGGTTGTTAAAGATTGAGCAAGGGTGACAGTGGTAGGAGATGAGATCTGAGGGGAAGAAGAGGACCAGAAGAGGTAAGACCCTGTAACACACTGGAGGGACTCTGAGAAAGATGAGGTGCCATCAGAGAGTTAGAACGGAGAAGTGATATGATCTAACTTATATTTCAAGAGACACTCTAGCTGCTATGCTGAGAATAAACTGGAAGTGGGAAAGAAAGAAAGCCTGATATAATGGTGGCTTGAAAAAAGTGGTAGATGGTAGTGGAAGTATGAGAAGTAATTAGATTCTCCACATTATGAAGATAGAGCCAAAGCTATGGCAGTAAATGAGGTGAGAGATGATGGTGGTTTGCATTAGGTTGGTAATAATGACACCAAGTAAATGAATTCAGAGTAAGTTTTAGAGTTGGAGCCAAAAGGACTAGCTGGTAGATTGGGTATATGAAGTAACGAAAAGAGAGAAAGGATCACTTCTGGGTTTTTTGTTTTGAGCAACTGAGTGGATCCTAATACAGACAAATCAAAAGTTCTGTATTGGTCATCTGACATTCATAAGAAAACATCAAATGAGCATCTGTATATATGATCCTAGAATTCCACAGAGAGGTTGGTGTTAGAAATAAGAGATATAAAAGTCAGTAATTTACAAATGATATTTAAAGTCAGGAACTGAATGAGGTCATGAAAGAATGTATAATAATGAAAGAAGGGAACCCAGGGCAAGACTGCAGTGGAAGGAAGAATATTCCAACATTTAAAAGGAAGGAAGAATACTCCAACATACAGAGAAGCAACCAATAAAGGAAAGAGAAAAGGAAAATCCTAAAAGGATTGAGAAATGAAAGAGGAAACATAATAATCAAGAGAAGAAAGTGGAAAGTGTTTAAAGAAGGAACAAATGGACAACTCTGTTGAGAGATCAAGTAAGATAAAAGCACAGAAGTCACTATTGGAAATAGATATATGGAAGAAGACCTCATTAACCTTAACAAGAGCAATCTTGTGGAACTTTAG
This sequence comes from Neophocaena asiaeorientalis asiaeorientalis, assembly GCF_003031525.2. Lineage (NCBI taxonomy): Eukaryota > Metazoa > Chordata > Mammalia > Artiodactyla > Phocoenidae > Neophocaena > Neophocaena asiaeorientalis. The sequence continues at coordinate 437,515 of NW_020175490.1, read as the reverse complement.
GGAGGAAGTACAAATAGAATGAGTTGAAGGTAGAATAAGAGTTGAGGAAATAGATTACAGTGGTCTTTGACTATGGACACACTTTCAGGATGTTTTGTTGTAGAAGAAAATAAAGAAATGGGATGATAGAAAGGGGATAGAGGGTCATGGGCAGCATTTTTAAGACAGGTGATACTAAAATATGTTTGTATACTAACAGAAAGGATCCAGTAAAGAAGGTGAAATTGATGATGCAGGAAAAAGGGATAATGGCAGGAATGAAAAAGGAAAGAGCAAATGGCTGGCCTTTAATTGGAGCAAGGACATTCATTCAGAGTAACAGAAGGGAAAGCAGAATGAGTATGAGTACCATTGTAGGTAGCTGGTAGAACTGTTAGTGGGAAATAAACATTTTCTGTCTTATTGCTTCTATTTTCTCAAAAAATGCTAGTAAAAGGTTACTTCAAGGGACTTCCCTGGCGGTCCAGTGGTTAAGACTCCGTGCTTCCAGTGCAGGGGGTGCGGGTTTGATCCCTGATAGGGGAACTAAGATCCCACATGCCCCGTGAAGTGGCCAAAATAAAAACAAAAAAAAAACAGGTAGAGATTGTAACATAAGTACGATAAAGGGGAAAAAATGTATAATCTTTCTAAACTAAGGTCAGCATAGAATAAAATGTAAATTAAAAACAAACTTCAGGTCACTGGTCTAGTTCTAGAAAAGAAGTGTACTTACCCAGAGTTTTACATGCAAATAGAGTCATGGCACTTTGCAATCTGTCTGGTCTGAGAGCCTGTACCACAAGAACCTTAAAATAAAGTGCAAAGTATTTTTAAATAATAAAGTTCCTATAACAGCTGTAATTAAACAATAGTTAATGTTAAATTAAACAAATGTTTACCACAATATTTACTATGCCTAAAACTGTCACAATAGGTATATAAAAAGACACATCTTTAATAGCCAAAATATTACTAAAATTCATCAGATCTACCATCAAAAGTAAACATCAGCATGTAAGGGTCATAGCATTAGCTATGTCTTCAGGAACTAATAAAGGGCCCAACGGCCAGTGAAAATAAGGGTATGTAGGTAAAGCATTCTTGGTGACAGCCATGCAGAAGCATAAAACTCTTAACCAAAATTTTCAAACTACCAATTTTATGCTGAATCATATCTATCTGTTACTAGATGTTTAAGTTTTCAAATGAAGTTTTTCTCAGTTTTTTTTTTTTTTCATTGTTTTTAAACACACTTGGTGAAATAGAATTCAACAAGGGGCAGAAGCACAGCCAGCAGCCTAGTTAAGAGATATAAATGGAAGGGTCATTTCCTGGAGCGTCAACTCCTGTGCCCTCTACAACCTAAGACTTTGGTCTAGGCAAAAGACTGAGTGGAACCCACCAGTAGGTTTCATCATTATATTTCGACACAAAATGGAAAAAAAAAGTTCCCTGTTCCTCACCATAAGGTCTTTTCCTTAGAGAGAACCCTGGGAAAAGAGTGAAGAGCATGTACAATCTATACTTTAACTTCTTTTGGTAAGACGTGTTCTCTATTGAGAAATCCCCCTTGGGTCAGAGGCAGAGGAAGTAAGAAAAGCTACAGTGGGAGACACACTACCTAGAAACGTTGCCAATGATTTCATTGTCTGGACAAGGTGGCAAAAGCAGAAAGCCCTTTCCCACATATGCCCATTAAGGTTATGTGACACCCTAAAGGCAAAGCTTTTATTTAAATGGCTTCTGAGTGACAACAGAAACATTAAATACATTTACGTGTTTAGACAATTTACCTGCTGAAATAAGGAAACTTTCTTTGCAAGAATAGATGGAAACTCTTGCTCACATGTTGAATTATGATAATAAGTATGCCACAAAGCTACATCTTCAAAACAGAGGGTTTGATAAAGACTGGGGAGAGCAATCTAAAAAATAAAAATAACCATATATACTGAGCTACAAGCAAATATAAATACACACACATACAACCATACTAAATACACACACACACTAAAAAAAGTAAGTGGAAACCAATTATTGATATTTACCATTTGTTTTCTAATTCGTGTTGGCTTATCTAATCACTTCTAGATCAGAAACAGTATGGCAGACTTATCTAATCCAGAATTAAACAAAAGCAAATATTTCCAAAGTAGTACTAAATCAATACTGCAAATTAACAAATCTTTTCTCTATGTAAAAACATTTGTACCTATCTCCACCTTGTGGGGAAAAGAATACTTTCATTAAAACCATGTGCAAATTTTAACCATTGCCAGAATGGAGTTCCATGTTAGAGTGCAAAAATATGCCCAGTTTCAAATCTTGACTCTATACTTTCTCAGTGACCATAAGTAAGTGACTATATCACTCTGGGCCTTAGTTTCTTTATCTGTTAAATGAGGACAATAACAGTAGCTCCCTCACAATGTTGAAAATATCTAATGAGATGATCCATTTTCAAATTCTGCATACCTTGAACATAGTAAGTCATCAATAACTGCTGGCTACTCCTACCGTTTTAACCATGTGCTACTGTACCATTAGAATAGTTGTGAAGAAAAGCAGGGAAAGGAAAGGAAGAATGGAAACATATGTTACAGATTTTGAGAGAAGTATATTTGTCTTTCATTCCCCACAAAAACAACACTTTAGCCTGAGTAAAGAACACAGACAGAACTGTTGGGAGTTAGGCTTTTTCTTCCCCATGACCCCATCCTCACTGCCCAAGTCATACCAGGGGAAGAAACTGTGGGGAGGGGAAAGAAGGAAGGAGAGAAAGAGGAAAAAGACACTATATTTGGAAAACCTACATATCAAAGGCACGTAGGAATGTGGTGTCAGAATGCCTTAATTAAAATCATAGTTCCAAAACTTCCCAGCTATTTGATATTGGATAAATTATTTAACCTGTCTACACCTCAGTTTGCTCTTCTCAAAAACAGGCATAATTATGACCTCTTCAATAGGTCATTGTGATAATAAAATAAGATAATGCATCTGAAGTATTTAACATGATGCTTGGCACATAACAGTTCCTCAAAAATATGTATGAAATTGAAAAGAAAATAGGTTCACGCATTTTGCAACTCCCTGCACTGATTCTTATTTCTCATCTGTAAAAAGAAAGTTAATAATACCTCCTTCTTAAGGTTTGTGTGATAATTGAATAAGATAATTCATTTGAAAATGTTTTATAAACTAAAATGATAATAAAACACTAATGTATATTATAAACTTTCTCTGAATAGGAAAGCCCCCCTTTCCTAAATGTTTTGCATTTCTTTACTTAACAAGAAATTAGTATGTGAAAAAAAGCATCATTATAATTTTTTTTTTTTTTTTTTGGCGGTATGCGGGCCTCTCACTGTTGTGGCCTCTCCCATTGCGGAGCACAGGCTCCGGACGCGCAGGCTCAGCGGCCATGGCTCACGGGCCCAGCTGCTCCGCGGCATGTGGGATCTTCCCAGACCTGGGCACGAACTCGTGTCCCCTGCATCGGCAGGCAGACTCTCAACCACTGCGCCACCAGGGAAGCCCCATCATTATAATTTTTAGGTTAACACAGTTAAGATTTTTTCCCAAGTGTAACCTCTCAGTAGATCAATTTTTCAAACAATTTTAACTGTATCATGTTGATTATTATTAAGTTTGCCATTAGGGGTTCATGAAATAGTTCAGAGGTCCTGCCCAATAATCCAGAAATCTCTTCAAATTCTCACTATTTTTCATAATTATTGATTTTATGCATTCTATTAAAATTGTTTAAGGGACTAATCAGAATAATTCTTGGATATTCTTTTACCCAGGGATTCTACATCATTTCACAAAAATATCAACACTGAGTATGAATAAGTAGCACATAAAAATATAAACAGAAATAACTCAAATACTAAAAAAAATAAATCTCTCATAGTAGAAGAGGAATACCTTTAATGTTGCCACTGCCCAGCTTCTTTCCTGGTCAATCCAAGACGGAAGTTGATCACGTATTCTTTGTTGAGAGTCCTTTTTAATAAGAGCAATTATTTTCCTTAGTATATCTGGTAAAACTCAGACTTTAAAAAAATTAAAAATTGACCAGCTAATTTTATGAACACTATTTTGAAAAAAACTCATTCTATGTATTCTTTAATTTTTATCTATTTTACAAGTCAATATGGTAAAATTCTACATAACATCAGGTACTAGTAAACATTTAGACAAATGTTACATTCATTTTCATAGGGCTTAATCTTTTGTAAAACTTCAGAAAAACTCAAATGTAATAAGAAACTTCCATAGAATTATATTATTTTTAATTATATTTTGCATGTCAGTCATAATCTAGGTTTCGCATTACAGTTTGGATAGGTTGCTTTGAAGAATAATATTATCCATTACATGTTTAAATAGAAAATTACTAGAGAAAAAGCTAAATTTGAATAAAGTTGTCAAAAATAAAATGAAGTAATTTTTAACTTTACTTATATAAGAAAATTTTCCTAGTTATGTTACGAGATTTGATCTTCTTCAAATTACAAAAGTTTTCTTGGAACCAAATATATATACACTGAAAAAAAGAAACCATATTAATTTCTTATATTTAATTAATATTCTCAGAAGAATACATGTCCTCAAGGACAAAAAAACACATATAGGTCCATTTTCTATTATGGCAATAGAGGCAATGATATAGTCCTCTAATTAAAATATAATTTCAACAGTAATTTAAAACTTCTCTCAAGCAAATTATATTTCATGAAAACAAAGCCAGAGTTATTTTCACTAAGCGTGAAATAATAATTTTGTTATTCTAACTTACAGCTTTCCGCAACATGTCTCCAACAACCACACCTGTAAATGTATCCCATTCCTATTAAATAAAAATATGAGAAACACACAAAAGATATTCTAACCATTTAACAAATCTTTTTAAATTTCCCCATAAGACAGCTTACAATTTAGCTTTCTAAAAACATGGAAAAAAATAAAACTCCTTTCATACCTTCCCACTCTACAACATTAACATAAGAATGAGTTCATGTACCATACCAACATAAAACATTAAAACAAAATCTACTAGAATAATTTTAAGACAAAAATAGAACTACAGGGCTTCCCTGGTGGCGCAGTGGTTGAGAGTCCGCCTGCCGATGCAGGGGACACGGGTTCGTGCCCCGGTCCGGGAAGATCCCACATGCCGGCGGCTGGGCCCGTGAGCCATGGCCGCTGAGCCTGCACGTCCGGAGCCTGTGCTCCGCAACGGGAGAGGCCACAACAGTGAGAGGCCCGTGTACCGCAAAAAAAAAAAAAAAAAAAAAAATAGAACTACATTATACATGTGAGTCTCAACATCTAAAAATTTAAATGTCTTATTCAATTTGCATTTGTCACTACCTTTAATTTTTCCTATTATATACTACTCCTCGCTAATAGATAAGCAGTAAGGTGCACCAAAAGTTTAAAAATTGTGTATATTGGGAAAAATAGAGAAAAGTACTACCACTAACTTATCTTTTCCAACATATTGGGAGAAGACTGCCATTACTCCTTTTTTTAAAAAAATTAACCCATGGAATCAAAATTGATCAAGTGTTACAGAATCTAGAGCTCTTAGAAAATCTATGTCTTCACTCTGGGTTACCCATTCAGATAATTATGGGCACTACCATATTATTTGTTACACATTGGCCAGCAAATAAAGCCAGGACATATTAAAATTTGAGAGCCATATGGAAAAATTACCAAAGCAACATACTTCCTGCCTCCACCCACTCTGACCACTCATTCTTCCTACTGAAGTTATACAGTCACAAATAAATAAAATACAAATTATCACTACTACTTTATGCAAGTCAAATAAAACTGTTCTCCTTTCCCCATGATAATTTATTTATACTCCAGGAGGGAAAACTAGGGAAAATTAAGTCTTATACAGCAGAACATATTGAGCATGGTGAAAAACATACAGGAGGAGGGAAAGGCATCAAAGTAAATAGTTTAAATAAAAAGAGTCAAGTTAAATTTGGAAGAAACTATACAAGTCAGCCAGAGCATGTGGAGTTAGAGAAAAAGAGAGAACAGTCACATGGAATGGTATGCATTCTTTTAACTATTCAAATGAGGGGAACCCAGAGCATAGTTACAATCTGACCATAGAGAGTTAAAGGTTACTAGGTCAAAGTGCACTGTCCATATATACTGTTCGCTGCCACCCTGGCTACTGAATGCTCACTTTAATGATAATGGCATAATAATGAGAAAAATCACTTACAAATAATTTTTTTAATATTAGAAGCAGGTCAGATATGGATTACTTAGTTCTATCTTGAAGGAAATTATTTTCAGGTTTGAGAGGGGGTTATATGGTAGACCAGAAATGAAGTCACAGACAAAAAAAGATAAATTATACATTAAAATATTAACATAAACCTGCAGGCTCAAAGAAGGCTTCTAAGAACTGCCCACCCTCTTGCTTCATCTGCTGACTCTGAGCAAGTCAGTGGAGGTAATAAATAATGTAGTGGCATACCCATATTGTTTAACTTTTTTATATTTATCAGTTCCACTGCTTAGACGAGGGAAATAAGAAGGCTGACACTACTGGTGCCCTGGAAAAGTGGACTTATGTTCAGAAAAATCTAGGTAGCATGGTAAGTTAGAGTTCTTTCCCTGCCTTACCCTTGCTTCAGAATACTGGGCTCACCCAAACGAGAGTACAACTGTAAATCAGCATCTTACACTAAACTTCTAAGTAAAAAATAGATTGACATGTAATTTCTAGCCTTAAGTAACTTCTAATCTAACCATAAGTCCACCCATTACCAGATTTCTATGCAACTTTTTAAATAATTTTCTCCTTTCCTTCCACTTACATTTTCTTGAAAAAGTTCAGGATGCATGCCTCGAACGAAATGCAAAGCAAACATCAACTGATCAGCCTGAAAAGAATAACAGATGTTATCTTGCTTTTTCTAAATTTGTGTTTTTGGAAAAGCATAGTCCTTAAATTTTGGTTCACAAAATCTGTATTCTGTCATCTAATAATCTACTTTTATCATCTACATATGACAACTCTTCTAAGTTGGGGATGAGAGTACAGAGAGAGTGCTAACACTTTTAGAGATAGTGCTAAGGATTAATCAGTGTGTACATCTCATTAAAAAAAAACAGATTTAACTAGCTGAAATATCATTGTGAGGTTTAGATTAGTCATTACTAACCAGATCAACCTTTTGGATTAGTAATCTTCAATTTGTCAGTATGTTATATTCTCCTGAATATTCTGTATGCCCCTAAATCAAGAAACTTCACTTCTAGAAATTTATGCAGGGGATCAAAAATGTACTCCTAGAGAAGAAATAAGGATATTCATTGCAAGGTTTTTAAAATGTTTATTTATTTATTTGGCTGTGCCAGGTCTTAGTCACAGCACATGGGATCTTCGCTGTGGCACATGGGATCTTCAGCGTAGCGTGCAAGATCTTCGTTGCATCATGCGGGGTCTTTGGTTGTGGCATGAGGACTCTTAGTTGCGGCATGTGAACTCTTAGTTGCGGCATGCATGTGGGATCTAGTTCCCTGCCCAGGGATCAAACCCGGGCCCCCTACATTGGGAGCATGGAGCCTTAACCACTGGACCAGCAGGGAAGTCCTGCAAGGCTTTTTATAATGGAGGGAAAACTGAAATAAATGTTCAAAAGTCTATCATGAATAACAGTCAAATCAAAGTGTATAGCATAGCTCATATTGTTTATTTAAACAAATATGTTTATATAAACAGATATGGATATACATCTGCAAAAGAAATTAGAAATAGATATCAACATTTTTATCAGTGATTTATTTTTGAGATTACAGGTTATTTTTATTTCATTATTTTTTCTTAGGTGTATTTTGCAAACTTTCTAAAATAAGCTTATATCATTTCCATAAAAAAAAAAAAACAGCAACCAGTTTACTAACATAACCATCTGCTCAAGCACCATCTTTCCTACCAAGTTCTAATTCAAACTTTATTTAGCTTTTCCCATATTGTAAATAATACTTTATTCGTATCTGTGCATGCTTATAAACCTACAGATAAATATAAGGATATTACAATACAATATATGCAAAAGATATGCTCAACAAAAAAAGATCCTCCTGTAAATACTACCAGCAAGTGATCTCCTTGCCTGCAAGAAAACCACCCCTCTGTTGGAAAAATCCAGTGTCTTGAATAATACAAAATAATAATTTATTTTATAAAAGTATATATCGGGGGCTTCCCTGGTGGCGCAGTAGTTGAGAGTCCGCCTGCCGATGCAGGGGACATGGGTCCGTGCCCCGGTCCAGGAGGATCCCACATGCCGTGGAGCGTCTGGGCCTGTGAGCCATGGCCGCTGAGCCTGCGTGAACAGAGCGTGTGCTCCGCAACGGGAGAGGCCACAACAGTGAGAGGGGCCCACGTACCACAAAAAAAAAAAAAAAAGTATATATTGGGTATGTTTGTGTGTGTATATATACACATATATATATAGCAAGTACTCAATAAATATGTATTAAGTGAATAACTAAAAAACAAACATGTTCACAACTACAACACAGTCAATGAGTGAAAATAAAGCATAAAACCTGGAAGCAGATGGCCATCACTCAGGTATGAGAAAAACAGTTACAACCAACTACAGTGTATATAAAATAGCTAACATGTGGCTTAAAATATATAAAAAGCAAGGCATATCATTGGGAGATATGTGTAATATTCTTTGGAATTAGAAGGTTAGAATTCAGGTTTGGCTGGAGACTTTGCTGGTGGTCCAATGGTTAAGAATCCGTCTTGCAATGCACTGGACACCGGTTCAGTCCCTGGTCGGGGAACTAAGATCCCACATGCCGCGAGGCAACTAAGCCCACGTGCCACAACTACTGAGCCCACATACTCTGGAGCCCGTGCATCACAACTAGAGAGAAGCCTGTGCACTGCACTGAAGAGCCCACTCTCCACAATGAAAGATCCCGCATGCCACAACTAAGACAACGCATCCAAAAAATAAATAAGTAAATATAAAAAAAGAGAATATTAAAAAAAGGAATTCAGGTTTGGGATTGAACAGTAGCTAGCTGTATAAGGCAGTAAGTTGCTTATTTTACACACTAATGAATATTGTAAATGATTATAATAGCATCCCTCATCTAAGGTAAAGAAATAATGATTAAGATAAACAAGACAATAAATGTATTACTTTGAAGGCTTCATCACTTAATAATACAGTTAACTCTTTTTTACACACATATAATGCACACACAGTATTAATACATTTATTTAGCCATTTCTTTCTTTGAACTAAGGAAGAGTAATGTAGTCTCTAGTGTTAGTGGAGAGAAGAGAAGGCTCTACAACTCTCTGAGCCCCAGATTATCCACTGGAGTCAAAGAACTACTTTATTGATTATTACTGAGCCAAGCTCTAAAATGTTGGCAAAAAATAGGCACATATTATGTAGTCAATAAATGGGTAATGGTGGTCATCCTTTTCTTTGTTTTCTAGTCACAGAAGACATCCTGACCTTAGGGATAAACCTATAATCAAGTTGGCCCAATCTCAATATATCATGCCACAGATAATGGTACAAGGGATGATGCCATATGACCTAAGCCAGGCAAACCAGGATCATCTTCTATGATTTTCCAACTGGGAGATGGCAGAAGAAAGCTGTTTATGGTAGCTGTCTGGTTGCCTAGCTGTACCAATGAATCCCTTTAGCCATAAGAATTTAACAATGATTTTATAATGAGGAAAAATGATAATTCAAGAATAAACATAAAAATATAGTTTACTGAGAGACAGAGGACACATTCCCAATTACCCTGAGGTAAAATCAAGAATGAATTAATCAAACTTAAGGATTATCTGAATATTTGTTTCAAAAAAAACCTGTCAATAACCAGAGTTTAGAAAACATTTTGGACCTATAATATCCTTGATCTTCCGAGCTTATGAGTCGGAAAATTTGGGTGTTTTAATTTAAGTTCAATTTATTTCAGTATGCTTGGGTTCTGTTACAAAATAATTTAATATCAAGAGGATACATAATAAACAAAATTTCAACTGATCATCTACATAATTAACTAGCTGAATGAAGAAAAACAGTAAGAGATAGTAGACCACTGGATGGTATATGTCAGCCACATATTCCATACCATGCCATCACACACACATCATACTCTAGTAAAAATTCAAAAAGAGTGAGACTATTAGAGAAGGATTAATACAATATGAGAGAATCTTAAAGTTAACTTTATAGCCGATAAGAAGTTCACATTTCCAAACGTAATGGTTTGTTTTAACCACATTCTATTACCAAGACGTCTTTGGCATCATGCAAAATGGGTTTGAATTCTAGCTCCAACACCCACTACATCTGAGTAACCTAGAGAAAGGTTAAAGCTCTAAATCTCGGCTTCTTCCTTTATATAATAGAATTGTTGTAGGAATTAATTAACAATGTGTTAAAGCACTTAGTGCCTAGAACACTGTAAGTCTTAAAAGGCGACAGATAGTAACTATCTGCTTTACAGTAAAAAGATATAGTATGTAATATTGGAAAGGAAATTTATTTCAAAAATATTCCATAAATCCCACAAATCTCAGAGACTAAGAAGCAGTAGAAAGTATAATTCATTCATTTTATTTCTACCCTATAATATTCATTGCTTTCAAATATGTTTAATGAAAAGTCTAAGTAGATGTTACCATATGAAGAAAAATCTTGTTTTAATCTCAAAGAAGTTGATATAGGATAGAACTCAGGCACTCACACTTGTGCTTGAAGCTAAATCATACATTTTAAAAAAGAATTCCATGCACATTTACCTATACTTCCAGAAACTCTAAAGGGTTAGATACAATACTAAAAGTTTCAAAGTTATCTAAGCAGAAGAAAATTATCTAAATTACCAAGATTCATTTTAATAACCACAGTTTATAAAATTTCTAAACACCCAACCAGAGAACTTCCATGTTTTTATTATAAGAAAACACATTTTGATAGGAAAAATACCATAATTCAAATTAAATGAGATGTAAGATAAATACAATCATGAGATGCTATAATTATTTTATTTGTAAAACATAATATTCATCTGAATTTTAATCAATCAACTAGCAAATTCATTTGAAGAAAGAGGCAAGGTGAGCTGCACAGGCATAAAGCTTAGAAGGACTTTGCATGAAAAAACTTCTATTTATACATAACCAGACATTCTTCCTATACCATTTCAAATCTTTTAGACAATAATTCCATAAGGGGAAACAATAAGAATCATACGGTCTCACAACATTTTCTTTAACCTGTTTCTGTACTCTCACCCAATATAGTTGGAAATTATTTAATACACCAACAAATTCCATTATTTTGTATCTATTTGAAACAATAAACTGTGATGAAGAAATGATATGTAAAGGTACTAACTTGTACATAGGTTTACTATAATCATCATAAGTTTGGGGAAACCGAATGTGCTACTTATCCTATCATTGTCTAAGGTACTTAGATTACTGAAATAAACACTTTTGAACTCATGAATAAAAAGAATGATATAGCTAATAATCTAAACTGAAAATACTAGACAATTTTCCCCATTTGGTTTAGTTCATTTTCTGATATAAAACAAGTCAATCATTTTTCTGTTCCAGGTCAAGATGCTTTCAGTTCAATGTGATGTGAATACTAATAATTCTCTCTCTATTTCAAGAGTCTATTGTTGTCATACTGCTCTCACTAACACAACAGCAAAACCAGCATTAGAGAAGTTCTGGCAGTCAGTTTAACGTAACGCTGACTGCTAAAAACCGAAAACCTTTCACTAAAATATAAAATTGGTTCCATCCTAAGTAAGGTTAGAGTGCTAAATCTTGAGAAATGCACCTCAGTTTTACAATTAATATGCTTTCTGAATTTTTATTCACCACTGAAACTCTATGGAATGCTGAATTCAAGATGAATAGATTTAATATCACTCCTATAGAAATACGAATTTTACAAAACAGATATTCCATTATCAATTAAAAACATGTCTTAAGAGACCTTCAAGATGGCAGAGGAGTAAGATGTGGAGATCACCTTCCTCCACACAAATACATCAGAAATAAAACTATATGTGGAACAAGTCCTACAGAACACCTACTGAATGCTGGCAGAAGATCTCAGACTTCCCAAAAGGCAAAAAACTCCCCATGTACCTGCATAGGGCAAAAGAAAAAAAAAACAGAGACAAAAACAATAGGGACAGGACCTGCACCTCTGGGAAGGAGCTGTGAAGGAGGAAAAGTTTCCACACACTACGAAGCCCCTTCACTGGCAGAGACAGGGGGGTGCTGGTGGGGAAGCTTTGGAGCCATGCAGCAATAAGGGTGCAGAAGGCAAAGTGGAAAGATTCCCGCACAGGGGATCGGTGCCGACCAGAACTCACCAGGCTGAGAGGTTTGTCTGCTCACCCGCTGGGACGGGTCAGGGCTGGGAGCTGAGGCTCGGGCTTTGGAGGTCAGATCCCAGGGAGAGGACTGGGGTTGGCTGCGTGAACACAGCCTGAAGGGGGCTAGTGCACCACAGCTAGCCAGGAGGGTGTCCGGGAAAAAGTATGGACCTGCCTAAGAGGCAAGAGACCATTGTTTCGGGGTGCGTGAAGAGAAGGGATTCAGAGCACCGCCTAAACAAGCTCCAGAGATGTGCAAAAGCCATGGCTATCAGCGTGGACACCACAGACGGGCATGAAACGCAAACGCTGCTGCTGCAGCCACCAAGAAACCTGTGTGCAAGCACAGGTCACTATCCACACCTCCCCTCCCCGGAGCCTGTGCAGCCCACCACTGCCAGGGTCACGTGATGCAGGGACAACATCCCCAGGAGAACAAACGGCGGGCCTCAGGCTGTTGCAACGTCATGCTTTATATTTTTCAACGACCAGCAACCTACAGTGCTTGACACCTATGCCAAACAACTAGCAAGACAGGAATACAACCCCACCCATTAGCAGAAAGGCTGCCTAAAATCATAAAAAGGTCACAGACATGCCAAAACACACCACCAGATACGGTTTTGTCCAGCAGAAAGACAAGATCCAGTCTCATCCACCGAACACAGGCACTAGTCCCCTCCACCAGGAAGCCTACACAACCCACTGAACCAACCTTAGCCACTGGAGGAATACACCAAAAACAAAAGGAACTACGAACCTGCAGCCTGTGAAAAGGAGACCCCAAACACAGTAAGTTAAGCAAAATGCGAAGACAGAGAAACACATAGCAGGTGAAAGAGCAAGGTAAAAACCCACTAGACCAAACAAATGAAGAAGAAATAGGCAGTCTACCTGAAAAAGAATTCAGAGTAATGACAGTAAAGATGATCCAGAATCTTGGAAATAGAATGGAGAAAATACAAGAAACATTTAACAAGGACCTAGAAGAACTAAAGAACAAAGAAACAATGATGAACAACACAATAAATGAAATTAAAAATTCTCTAGAATAGATCAATAGCAGAATTACTGAAGCAGAAGAACGGATAAGTGACCTGGAAGATAAAATAGTGGAAATAACTACCACAGAGAAGAATAAAGAAAAAAGAATGAAAAGAATTGAGGACAGTCTTAGAGACCTCTAGGACAATATTAATTGCACCAGCATTTGAATTATTGGGGTCCCAAAGAAGAAGAAGAGAAAAAGAGAGGGACTGAGAAAATATTTGAAGCGATTATAGTTGAAAATTTCCCTAATATGGGATAGGTATTTTTTTTTAATTTTTTTATTTTTTAGCATAGCTTTTAGCACTTGTTCTGACTGGTAGAATTGTTTTTGGTTTGGTTGCTCTCTTTTTTCTTTCTTTCTTTTTTTCCTTTTTTCTCTCTTTTTTTTATTTACAACTTTTTTTAATAATTATATTTTATTCTAACAACTTTATGTTATTTTATTATTTTATATTTTCTTTCTTTCTTTTTTTCTCCCTTTTCTTCTGAGCCATGTGACTGACAGGGTCTTGGTGCTCCAGCTGGGTGTCAGGCCTCTGCCTCTGAGGTGGGAGAGCCAACTTCA
>NW_020175490.1:420981-423439 GCF_003031525.2 Neophocaena asiaeorientalis asiaeorientalis | reverse complement strand
GCCAAGACACATATTAATCAAACTATCAAAAATTAAACACAAAGAAAAAATATTAAAAGCAGCAAGGGAAAAACAAGAAATAACATACAACATACATACAATACAACAACATACATACATACAACAAAAAGAAATCTCCATAAGGTTAACAGCTGATCCTTCAGCAAAAACTCTGCAAGCCAGAAGGGAGTGGCAAGACATTTTTAAAGTAATGAAAGGGAAGAACTTACAAACGAGACTACTCTACACAGCAAGGATCTCATTCAGATTCAATGGAGAAATTAAAACCTCTACAGACAAGCAAAAGCTAAGAGAACACAGCATCACCAAAACAGCTTTAAAACAAATGCTAAAGGAAATTCTCTAGGCAGGGAACACAAGAGAAGAAAAAGAACTACAATGGCACACCCAAAACAATTAAAAAAATGGTAAGAGGAACATACATATCAATAATTACCTTAAATGTAAAAGGATTAAATGCTCCAACCAAAAGACACAGACTGGCTGAATGGATACAAAAACAAGACCCGTATATGTGCTGTCTACAAGAGACCCACTTCAGACCTACAGACACAAACATACTGAAAGTGAGGGGAGGAAAAAAGATATTCCATGTAAATGCAAATCAAAAGAAAGCTGGAGTAGCAATTCTCGTATCAGATAAAATAGACTTTAAAATAAAGACTATTACAAGAGACAAAGAAGGACACTACATAATTATCAAGGGATCAATCTAAGAAAAAGATATAACAACTGTAAATATTTATGCATCCAACATAGGAGCACCTCAATACATAAGGCAAATGGTAACAGCTATAAAAGGGAAAATCCCCAGAGGAGGGGACTTTAACACACTGCTATCACCAATGGACAGATCATCCAAAATGAAATTAAATAAGGAAACAAAAGCTTTAAATGATACACTAAACAAGATGGACTTAATTGATATTTATAGCACATTCCATCCAAAACAACAGAATACACTTTCTTCTCAAGTGCTCATGGAACATTCTCCAGGATAGACGATACCTTGGGTCACGAATCAAGCCTTGGTAAATTTAAGAAAATTGAAATCGTATCAAGTAACTTTTCTGACCACAATGCTATGAGACTAGATATCAATTACACAAAAAATCTGTAAAAAATACAAACACATGGAGGCGAAACAATACACTACTTAATAACAAAGTAATCACTGAAGAAATCAAAGAGGAAATCAAAAACTACCTAGAAACAAATGACAGTGAAAGCACAACCACCCAAAACCTGTGGGATGAAGCAAAAGCAGTTCTAAGAGGGAAGATGATAGCAATACAATCCTACCTCAAGAAATAAGAAACATCTCAAATAAATAACATAACCTTACATCTAAAGCAATTAGAGAAAGAAGAAAAAAAAAAAAATCCCACAGAAGGAAAGAAATCATAAAGATCAGATCAGAAATAATAATAAACAGACACAAAGGAAACAATAGCAAAGATCAATAACACTAAAAGCTTGCTCTTTGAGAAGATAAACAAAATTGATAAACCATTAGACAGACTCATCAAGAAAAAAAGGGAGTAGACTCAAATCAACAGGATTAGACATGAAAAAGGAGTAACAACTGACATGGCAGAAACACAGAGGATCATGAGAGATTACTACAAGCAACTATATGCCAATATAATGGACAACCTGGAAGAAATGGACAAATTCTTAGAAGAGCACAACCTTCCAAGACTGAACCAGGAAGAAATAGAAAATATAAACAGACCATTCACAAGCACTGAAATTGAGACTGTGAAAAAGAATATTCCAGCAAACAAAAGCCTAGGACCAGATGGCTTCACAGGCGAATTCTATCAAACATTTAGAGAAGAGCTAACACCTATCCTTCTCAAACTCCTCCAAAATATAGCAGATGGAGGAACACTCCCAAACTCATTCTATGAGGCCACCATCACCCTGATACCGAAACTAGACAAAGATGTCACAAAGAAAGAAAACTACAGGCCAATATCACTAATGAACATAGATGCAAAAATCCTCAACAAAATACTAGCAAACAGAAAGCAACAGCACATTAAAAGGATCATACACCATGATCAAGTGGGGTTTATCCCAGAAATGAAAGGAGTCTTCAATATACACAAATCAATGTGATAAACCATACTAACAAACTAAATGAGAAAAAACGATATGATCAGCTCAATAGATGCAGAGTAAGCTTTCAACAAAATTCAACAGCCATTTATGATAAAAACTCTCTAGAAAGTAGGCAGAGTGGGAACTTACCTCAACATAATAAAGGCCATATATGACAAACCCACAGCCAACATCATTCTCAATGGTGAAAAACTGAAACCATTACCACTAAGATCAGGAACAAGACAAAGTTGTCGACTCTCAGCACTATTATTCAACACAGTTTTGGAAGTTTTAGCCACAGCAATCAGAGAAGAAAAAGAAATAAAAG
>NW_020175490.1:397019-420701 GCF_003031525.2 Neophocaena asiaeorientalis asiaeorientalis | reverse complement strand
GAAAAGACAGCCTCTTCAATACACGGTGCTGGGAAAACTGGACAGCTCCATGTAAAAGAATGAAATTAGAACACTCCCTAACACCGTACACAAAAATAAACTCAAAATGGATTAGAGATCTAAATATAAGGCCAGACACTATAAAAGTTTTAGAGGAAACCTTAGGCAGAACACTGTATGAAATAAATCACAGCAAAATCCTTTATGACCCACCTCCTAGAGAAATGGAAATAAAAACAAAAATAAATAATTAGGACCTAATGAACCTGAAAAGCTTTTGTACAGCAAAGGAAACCGTAAACAAGATGAAAAGACTTTATACTCCAATAAAGATGTAAAAAAAAAAAATTATCTCTGTTATTTAAGGCAAGTAGTGTTAGCCGCTGTTACAAATCCTAAATCTTAGTGGCTTTATACAATAAAACTTTCTCTCTTCCTCACAAAAAAAAAAAAAAAAAAAGTCATGTACCACAATGTTCATTGCAGCTCTATTTACAAAAGCCAGGAGATGGAAGCAGCCTATGTGTCCATAGACAGATGCATGGATAATGAAGATGTGGCCATAGAGATAATGGAATATTATTTAGCCATAAAAAGAAACAAAATTGAGTTACTTGTAGTGAGATGGATGGACCTAGAGTCTGTCATATAGAGTGAAGTAAGTCAGAGAAAAACAAATACCGTATGCTAACACATATATATGTAATCTAAAAAAAAAAAAAAATGGTTCTGAAGAGCCTAGGGGCAGGACAGGAATAAAGATGCGGGCATAGAGAATGGACTTAAGGACACAGGCAAGGGGAAGCATAAGCTGGGATGAAGTGAGAGAGTGTCATGGACTCTTATGTACTACCAGATGTGAAATAGATAGGTAGTGGGAAGCAGCCACATAGCACAGGAAGATCAGCTTGGTGCTTTGTGACCACCTGGGATAGGGAGGGTGAGAGGGAGATGCAAGAGGAGGAGATATGGGGATATATGTATATGTATAGCTGATTTAAAAAAAAAAAAAAATGGTTCTGAAGAGCCTAGGGGCAGGACAGGAATAAAGATGTGGGCATAGGGGATGGACTTAAGGACACAGGCAAGGGGAAGCATAAGCTGGGATGAAGTGAGAGAGTGGCATGGACTCTTATGTACTACCAGATGTGAAATAAAACAATTATACTCCAATAAAGTTGTTAAAAGAAAACAAAAAGTCTTAAGAGTTATAAACTATAGCATTATTTTAAAATAATTTCAACTTTTCACAATAGAAAAGTATTAAGATAGGCAATGAAAAATTCCAGTTGGGTACTAAAATGTTGGGATGGTAAGCCTACAACCCCTCTCCTAGTGCAGGAAAGTGCTGGCTTTAGCCTACCTTAAATATACTTTTAAAAGGTAAAGTGACATAAAAGAAGTAACCCTCTGGGATTATCAGTCGTTTTAAACATTTACTTTATTATATTTTCAAACTTTTCTGCGAAAAAGAAGTAACGCTCACTAAACTGATACTGTACATTAAATCATCTTGGTACTGAAATGCTTATCATATCCTTCTCTAATTACATTATTAAAATATGACAAAAGGATTTAAATCTCATCAATAAGCATAATGTATCACTGAAAATAAAATAAGAACATATAATTTATTCACTAGAAAATAAAAAAGATTAAAGCTACATTCAGACTTGCTAAGTCTGGTGGCAGGGTGGTACAGGTGCTGCCGCTCTCTACCTCCTCAACTGCCCTTTTATCGTTTCAAACTCCCTCCTAGGGATAGATAGTAAAGCATGAACTGCAGTCAGAAGCAGCTGTACCAGGAGCCCCCTTACTCCCTTGGTAACAGCAGCAGCAGCAATCAAGTAATAAAAATGCAATTCCATGTTTAAACTGTACCCCTTTGCTGTCACCACTCCAACCACCACACAGGCACAGAACATCCTGGGGCCGCCCCTCAGGCTTGGGCCCCTTGGTCCACTGGAGCAATGCTTCTGGCATAGGTGGGAGAAACAGAGTGGGCAGAGCACAAAAATTCAAAGTATACAGATTACTGTAAAGCAAGTTTATGAGCACAGACTTTAGGACCAGCCTTGCTGGGAATGAAATTCCATTTCATTTGTCTCTGGCTCTGAGATGAATCACTAAGCGAATGAGGATGGCAAAGTCTCTAGGAAAAGCCCTTCTGCACAGGAATGAAGAGAGAAGAGAGACACAAGGGCCAACTCCTAAGAGAGCACTGTGGATTCCTGAACTTGGCGGGGCGGGAGGGGGGCAAAGAGTTTCAGGGAGGAAGGGGGACGGAATGGGCACTTTAAAACACACATTGACAACATGCATGAACTTTGAAAGCATTATGCTAAGTGAATAAGCAAAGGACAAACACTTATATGACTCCACTTATATGAGGTACCAAGATTCATAGAGACAGATTCATAGAGTCAGAAATTCAAAGAGTCAGATTCATAGAGACAGAAATCAGAATGGTGGTTCCCAGGGGATGGGGGGATGAGGGATGGGCAATTATTTATTGGGTAGGGAGTTTCAGTTTAAGATAAAAAATGAACCATGCAAATTAAGTAATATAGAGATCAAAAAATAAATCAATGATTAAAAAAGAAAATATTAAAACATTAACATAGACTTATTCTAAAAGCAAAACTTATTCTTTAAAATGCAAAGAAAATAGACAAATATGACAAATAGACAAATATGGCAAGTAAGGGGGAAGGTAAAAATAAACAACCTTAATAAAAGTAAATAGAAAAAAGAAAAGTAAGATATTTATAAACTACAAAATTAAAAACAGTGATAAAATCCAGAGTTGACAAAGATGCAAAGAAGATACCTTAATTACTCTGTGTGTAGGAATAATAACTGGTAATAAAAACCTTTTGGAAGGCAATTTGATAATGCCAAAAAAAATTTCAAAAGTTTATACCCTTGGACCAGCCATTATACTTCCATTAAGAAATATAGAGTTCTGGTTCAAGACAATGACACAGGAAGATCCCAAACTCACTTCCTCCTATAGACACACCAAGTCTACAGCTAAATAAGGAACAATTTCCTCTGAGAAATACCTACAGGCTGGCTGAGCAATTACCACACACCGGGTAAAAGAGAAGAAAACCACATCAAAGTGGGTGGGAGAGGCTGGGATACAGTCTTGCCATAAAACCCACCCCTGGAACAGTGACCCAAAGTTAGGAAGAAACTCAAAACCCAGACCTCTGCTTGAGGAATGAAGGGTTTGACCCCATACTAGGCACCCCAACTTTAAAGACCTGCACCTGAGTAACAGGCTCCCAAAATATCTAGCTTTGCAAGCCAACTGGGCTCACAACAACGATATCCACAAGAGTGTACTCTTCTGAGAAACAGCGCAAAAAGGGCTCCTATGCTGGGACTCACCTGCCCCAGGGCAGCCGATGGAGCTCAGACTTTAAGTGAAAGAGCTTCACTTGGGTAGATTAAAGCACTGGCCTGAGAGGCAGGCATCTAATCTAATACACATGTCTAAGAACTTGCTGGAACACTCTCTGGGTACACCATCTTTGCACCCTCCATCTGCTAGCCAACAGGTGCCATCATTGTTTTTTCCTTTTTTGGTGGGTGCCATCTTTCCGCACATGCTCTGCCTCACTCCAGGCATCGGGCACCATATTTGCACTCTCCCTCAGCCTTGCTCTAGCCAGTGGGTGCCACCTTTCTTATTTTTTTTCTTTTTCTGGTGGGTGCCATCTTTATGTTCCCCCTCTGCCTCTCTACAGCCAGCAGGCAACATGTTCTCACTCTCTCTCTGCCATGCTCCAGGGCACCAGTATCTCTCAGAAGTGAGCTTTATATACTTTTGGAGCCCTGATTTTTGTAGCTACAGCCAAGGGGCCATCCCTTGATCATATGGCTCTGGAGGCCAAGGGAGCTTGCATTCCTGGGTCCCATGGGACTCTAACAATTGGAGAGACAGTTCTTGGCAGGCTACTATCTCCAAGGTTCTGCACAGACAACATAATGACACACCCCCATCTTTCTGTGAAAGAAGCCTATTTGCTTGTACTGGAGCTTTGGTCTGAGAGGCAGGCTTCGGGTTTGGCACATACCTAGGGGCCTATGGAACTCCTCTCAGGGATCACAGGTCAGTGAATGCCGTCTTTGCCCTCTCCTTCTGCCTTACTATAGCTTGCCAGTATCTCCTAGAAAAGAGCTTATACACGTATCTAGAGCCTCCGTTTATGCAACTGCCAATCAGGAGACACCACCAGATCACCTGGCTCAAATGGCCAGTGGGGATTATACTTGCAGTCCCATAGGACTATATATATTTTCATACTTTAAGAGTTGCTCCCTGAGCATCTGGCTTCAAAGCATCCTGAATCTACTGCTGACTGATAATCTTCCTCCATATGATGCTGACAGGTCATGAGACACCCTCAAGCTACAGGGAGATAATAAGAATATAATAGGCTGCTTGAACAATCACAAAGGTTTAAGAGACAACCAAGAGTTAGGGTAGGGTTGAATGATAAGGTTCAACCACCAGGACACTGGTCTAGCAGCACCATTTTGGAGTCCTCCCTCCAGCCTACTAATGTCAGGGGCTTACCCACCCATCAGTGGGCCAGCACCAGAGCCAGAAACCCCAGACCCACAGCCAGCCAATCCAGGAACCAGCTCTGCACAACAGCAGACCAATACCAACCCCAGCCTCCCCAGCCCCCAAGCCCTGCAGCCCCAGCCCCTCCCACCAGTGGGCTGGCATGAGCTCCAGCCTCCCCAGGACCTGCAGCCAGCCAGCCCAGAACCTGGTCCTGCCCATCAGCAGGCCAGCACCAGCCCCAGGATCCTCAGGCTATGTGACCAGCCATGCTGGGACATGGCCCCACACACCAGGGCCTGGCAGTCAATACATGAGGTAGGGCCTGGCAGCCACCTAGAACAGGGACCAGTGCCACTGACTAGTATGACCACAGTAGCTGGCCCCGCCGTAATAGAAGGGTCCATGCAGCCCACATAGGGGGCAACCTTAGAGCATATAGCTCTGGTAAGCAGAAGGGGGTATGCTGCTAAGCTCCATAAGACATCTCCCACATAAACCATTCTCCAAGATTGGAAAACATACTTGACTTAGAGTTCATAGAAATAAAAAGAGAATTCAGCAAAATGAGGAGACAGAGGAATATGTTTGAAACAAAGGAAAAAGACAAAGCCCCAGAAGAAGAACTAAGTAAAATGGAGATAAGCAATCTACCCAGTAGAGTGTTCAAGTTAATGATCATGAAGATGCTCAATGAACTCAGAAGAAGAATGGATGGACATAGAGAAAAAGTTAACAAAGAGTGAAAAAATATAACGATGAACTAAAGAGAGCTGAAGAATACAATAACTGACATAAAAAATATATGAGAAAGCAATCAAAACAGATTAGATAATAAAATGAAATGAATCAGTAAACTGGAAGACAGAGTAGTGGAAATCACCCAAGCTGAAGAGAAAGAAAAGAAAAAGGAATTTAAAAATTTTAGAATAGTTTAAAAGACCTCAAGGACAACATCAAGCATACTAACATTCACTTTATAGGGGTCTCACAAGGAGGAGAGAGAGAGAAAGAGGCAAAGAACTTATTTGAAGAAATAATAGCTGATAATGTCCCTAACCTGAAAAGAAAAAAGACATCCAAGTCCAGAAATCACAGACAGTCCCAAACAAGGTGAAACCAAAGACACATTACTAAAAAGTGGTAAAAATTAAAGATAAAGAAAGAATCTTAAGAGCAGCAAGAGAAAAGCAATTAGTTATACACAAGGGAACTTTCATAAGACAATGAGCTGACTTTTCAGCAGAAACATTGCAGGGTACACAAAACAAAAAGATACAAAATATGATGTCAAAAACAGTAAACATTGGGGGAAGGTGAGTAAAAACACAGGATTGTTAGCATGCATTCAAACTTAAGAGAGCATCAACTTAAATCTTAAACTAACACACACACACATACACACACACACACACACACACACACACACACACACACACACACACAAATAGGTTTTTATATATGAATCTCATGGTAACCACAAACTAAAAATCTATAAGAGATACATACAAAAAAAATGAATCCAAACATAAAATTAAATACAGTCATCAAATCACAAGGGAAGAGGGCAAAATAAGATGACAGAAACAAAAATGAACTATAAAAATAACCAGAAAACAATTATTAAAATGGCAATAAGTACATACCTATCAATAATTACTTTAAATGTAAATAGACTAAATGCTCCAATCAAAAGATACAGAGTGGCTGAATGAATAAAACATCAAGAGTCATATATATGCTGCCTATAAGAGACTCACTTAAGAACTAAAGACAAACACAGACTAAAGTGAGCGGATGGAAAAATCAACTCCATGAAAATGAAAATGAAAAGAAAGCGGAGCTTTCTTTAAAACAGAATTTAACAGACTTTAAAATAAAGACTGTAACAAGAGACATAAAAAGACATTACATAATGATAAAGGGATCAATCCAACGAGCAGACATAACAACTGTAAACTGTTATTTAAAAATGGACAAATCACGTGAATAGACATTTTTCCAAAGAAGACAAACAAATGACCAACAGACACATGAAAGGATGTTAAACATCACTAATCATCAAGGAAATGCAAATTAAAACTGCAAAGAGATATCACCTCACGTCTGTCCAGAATGGCTATAATCAAGAAGACAACAAATAACAAGGGTTAACAAGGATGTGGAGAAAAGGGAACCCTTGTGCGCTGTTGGTGGGATTGTAAATTAGTACAGCCACTATGTAAAACAGTATGGAGGTTCTTCAAAAAACGTAAAAATAGAACTGCCATATGATCTAGCAATTGCACTTCGGGGGTATTTTTCAAAAGAAATGAACAAAAACACTAATTTGAAAAGATGTATGCTCCCCTATGTTCACTGCAGCATTATTTACAATAGCCAAGATATGGAAGCATCCTAAGTGTCCATCCAAAGATGAATGGATAAAGAAGATGGGGTGTGTGTGTGTGTGTGTGTGTGTGTGTGTGTATACACAATGCAATATTACTTGCCCATAAAAAAATAATGAAATCTTGCCATTTGTGACAACATGGACGGACCTAGAGGGCATTATGCTAAGTGAAATAAATTAGACAGAGAAAGACAAATACTCCATATGATTTTACCTTTATGTAGAATCTAAAAAACAAAACAAACATAACAAAACAGAAACGGATTCATAGATACAGAGAACAAACTGGTGGTTGCCTGAGGAGAGGGAGTTGGGAGATGAGTGAAATTGATGAGGAAGATTAAGAGGTACAAACTTCCAGTTATAAAACAGGTTATGGGGGTGTAATGTACAGCATAGGGAATATAGTCAATAATATTGTAATAACTTTGTATGGTGACAGATGGTTACTAGACTTATCATGTAATGTATAAAAATATCAAATCACTATGCTGTGTACCTGAAACTAATATAATATTCTAAATCAATTATACTTCAATAAAAAAAGAGGGGAAAAAAGACATGAATGCAAGACTTGAAAGCATAAAACTCCTAGAAAAGAAAGCCACTGCTTACTTACTCGTACATGTACATAAAGGTGAAGGAACTGAACAGGTTGTTCACTGAACTGCAGTCATTCATAACAACAAACAATATAGAAATAATCTAATATCCACCAGTAGAGTACTAGCATATAATTATATTATGGAATGCTACACAACCACTCAAAATAATAAAGTTAACATATTTATACTTATGTAAAGATCTTCAGGACCTACTGCCACAAAAGAGTTGTTACAGAAGAAAATATAATGTAAGGAAAATTTTAAAAGCTATATATTTGTACATATGAATATGAAGAGAGAAGAAACAGATTATAAGGAACATATCAAACCCTGAACTGGTTTACTCTAATGAAGGACTAAGAGTTAGAGGAGAGGATGAAATGAATGTTTAAAGTTTTCTTCTATATAGCTCATTAAATTTGAAACATTTTCTGAAAATATTTTAAAATTTTGGGTAATCAAATTTTACAAAGTTTTATATAAGATAATGCATTATAAAAATGTTTAAAGATATCATGAATCTATAACAAATGAAACTACTGATATATCATCCTTATATCTAGGATCATAACTACTGACAATTATTTGCTTACAATTCCTCATTTTACACAAGTTAAAATTGAAGGCCAAACAGCTGATTTTCAGAATTATAGTAAACTATAAGACCTATAAAAGAAAAAATATATATCCATAGTTGTCAGTAAAGAAGGAATTCTGCAGAAATCCTCAACTATAATTCTTTGAATTTCCAATAACACCCCTTGTCAAAGTGCTGAAAGGTACTTTGAAGGGTTTATTCTCTGTCTGAAGTAAAGATCTTCAACAAAATCACTCTAATCATAAAAATTACTATCTTATTCTATAGTAACAATATTAAGTATATCTTTTTCAAGATTTTCTAAGAAGCCTATATAATTGGACCATAATAACTCTATTCCTCTCACTTAGTTAACTGCCTTACAAAGTGCTTTTTTAACATATCTCAAGCTATACCCAAGGACTGACATTAAAAAAAAAGTCCTAAGTGAAAACCCTCTGTGCTTTCTATAATATTAAGAAATTTCTAAAATATGTTTCACTGTATATTCCTCTGGGTCCCCTATAATTTGAAGACTTATGACAAATTTCTTTCGTAACTCAGGATCAGGTGTTAGTTTACTTCGTAATGCGAAGAATAGACAATTATTTTGTTCCCCAACCCAGGGGACATCCAGCAGTGTCAAGAGATGATTTTGATTGTCACAGCGGGGAAATGGAGGGCTAATGGCACCAGAAGATAGAGGCCAGAGGTGACACTAAATATCCTAAAATGCACAAAACAGCCCCCCACAACAATTAACTATGTGGCACAAAATGTCACTGGTACTGAGATTGAGAAACATCGGCTAGAAAATGACCTACATAATCCATCCTTGTTCCTTCTTTCAGTGGCTACTGACATGTTCAGGGCTAAGTCAGCTAACCCAGGGTTTGCTCTCCCTTCTTTACTTGTCACTTTTCTCCCTACGACATCCCAAGTGCTGTAAGACATTCTGGTTAGTAATGAGTTTTATTCTGGGAAAATATCAGAAATGTCAATTTTAATACCTTTCTAGTATGTAAAGAGTTATGTATAATTTAATATAATTTAACCTAATACTGTATTAAATCAAGGTTCAGGTAATATTTTATAAGTGAAAAACACAATGTTTCTTACCTTAAATAGGCAACGGCATATATATTCATATACCATATGTTTTAATGAGTTGGTGAGAGACTGCATCCTCTGTTCTGTATTTTCAGAATCCTGTAGATTACAATTTGAAAATTGAAAAACCATTAGGAAATTCATGAACATTTAAAAGGTACCCCACAGTTTAATCATGCTTATAAGTTGTTCCTCCAGACTCAAAACTGATTCTGGGACAATTATCTTTGGCAAACAGACTCAAGGGACTAGACGAATAAGTGCATTAAACTTCTACATTAATATAATAAAAAACTGATGTATTTTTTAATGTATAGATAGAGTTAAAGCTTTCAATAAATGAAAATTATAATCAATTACCAGTAATATCATATGAATTGAATTTGACCATACCACTTTGATTCCTACTGGCATTAAAAATACTACATCAATCTGGGTTAAAGCCATTTAATTACTTGTATTATAATTACCAATCCAGCCCCAAAACAGTATGACCAGAACCATACTATAAAGAATTTTCTCATCCCCAGTATAGGAACTTAAACAATCTTAAACCATGCCCTCCAGCTTGAATTTGAAATACGTGGTGTAAAAATTCATACATAGTTTTAGTTTTTTATCTGCTTTTGTACCTCCATTGTACATGATTGCTATGATTTGAAAAATATCATTAATGGCTATTTTATTTGATTAATGAAAAATGGCTTGGGGTAGGAATAGTGGAGGGGATGTTGTAAAGGCTGGCCTTTTCCCTTGGTGTGATATGAGTGTAAGTTTCACTTCATTCTGGGTGCAATTGGAGAATACATGCCTTGCAGAATTCAATTCTGGTATAACATTTAGACAAAATTTGCTTGCTTCCTTGTGATGATAATTGGCAAGAAAAAAAAAAACTAGCAAAATAATTTTAACAGTTTAGAGAAGTACACCCAGGATGACAGGATGAGCAACAAAATGTGTGAAATTAGCAGAAAACATTGTGACTTGATACTCAGATACATCAAATGTAGGTTTCTGGCCGTGTTAGTAGCATGTTCTAACCAAGAGAGCTCATTATTCACAGTTCATACCACAAACACTTCTCTTAATTTTACTATTTATTAACAAAGATCACATGTGAAATTGAAGCTTAGATCCACTAAAAGACACTCTAATGTGAGACAGAATATAGTACCTACAAGGTCCAGTAGATTTTCAATGTATGTACTTCTATGTATTTCAGATTATATTTTTCAAATGAACTCAAATGCCCACCTAAACACACATGTGCATATACACGTACAAACACATGCAAAGGTCAATGTTATTCAATGGCCATATTATCACAGAACTATTGTCACTGAGGAAGTACTGAGCTATATAAGCTTTTCTAAACAGTACAAAATAACCAGTATTTTTACTAAGTTGATTTAGACCTTCTAACTTATTTCTCAGTCCTTATATTTTATAGGGTCATTGAATTTTAACATACAATTTTTTTACTAAAAGATAAGAATGAATTTTAAATGAACTTATTACTGTGTACTTTCTAAGTAATTTATACAAAATTATTAATAAAAAAGAAGTTAAGTATAAATGACTCTCTAGATTTACCTGTGACACAGCAAATTAGAAATATGATCAATATATCACGAACCAACTCTCACAGACTTTACACTATTACTGTTTTTTGTAAAAATTCTTCTACCAGCACATTATAAATGGTTTGATTAAATTTAACATATTAAAATTCAATTTTTTTAAAAACCAAAGGACAAAGAACACAATTATGTATTCTTCAACCCTTTCCTGCATCTTGAAACCTTATCTTTGTCCAAAGGACATTACATATATACATGGGAGAAATGCTTATCTTGTCCCCCAGGACTGAGATGACAGATTTTACTAACAAAGCCTACCCCCAAAGCAGAAGCTCTTCGTCAGGTGCCATTTTATTTCAAATCTAATGTAAGAACAACTTCAAATGATTTACTTTAGTGGAAAAGACATCAGTAAACTTTAATCATTATTTGTAATCAAATAAAAATTTTCTGAAATAACTCATTCATGAAAATATTAAGAAGTCCATGACAATGAAGACAAAGATTTTTTCCTGTTTTATTCTCCATTATATCACCCATGCACCTAGAAAAACGCCTGCCACATGGTAAGTCTGCGATAAATATTAACTGAATGAATAATAATCTTTCCTCAGAAAGATAGACTTAAGTAAACCTACTCAGATATGAAATTTTACTCCTAACTATCTAAAAGAACACATTATTCTCACCCAAAATATAATTCTAAAAAACACTTATATTAGTATTATACTGAACACAAAAATTATAAACAACTTGATGAATTTGGTTTCATAAAAATATTTTTTAGGGTCTTCCCTGGTGGCGCAGTGGTTGAGAGTCTGCCTGCCGATGCAGGGGACACGGGTTCATGCCCCGGTCCAGGAGGATCCCGCGTGCCACGGAGCGGCTGGGCCCGTGGGCCGTGGCCACTGGGTCTGAGCTTCTGGGGCCTGTGCGCCGCAGCAGTGAGAGGCCGCGTACCACAAAAAATATATATATATTTTTTTTTTAATAAATTAAAAAGCAAATTAATGAACCCAAAATATTTACGACAAAGGTTTAGTGTCCTTAATATATAAGAAACTCTTGTAAGTAAAATTTTAAAATACTAATACCATAGAATGGAAAAATAATAATTCACCAAAGAAAAAACACAAATAATCTGATATTTATCTTACAAGTGATATTTATCTTACAAGTGACCAAAGACTTTCAAATATAGTGAAATATTTTTCAATTACCTAATAGGATAATTATTAAAAGTTATATAATATTCATTTTTGCTCAAGGTGTAGATTAAAAAGGCCCCTGTTGTTGTATTAGTTTAATATACCAACAGCATATATTTCCAAAGGATAATTAGACAATATTTGTCTAAAGGCTTACAAATGTGCATTTTTGCCCGAGCTATCCAAGTCTAGGAAACTAGGAAAATAACTGGAGAAACAAAACACTGGGGGAAAAGCCCTGTAAGTGTCTATAGCTATTTTAAACATAACCCCCAAATTCTTTGACCCTCGATCCATCAAGAGTTAAAGTCTCTTTCCCCTTTTTGAATCTGTGTAGACTCTGACTGCTTCAACCCATAGAATACAGCAGAAATGACCCAAGGTTGGGTCATAAAGGCAATTCAGCTTCTGCCTTGTTCACTGAAATACATGTTTGGTATCTCAGTATGCAATATGAGGAATCCAATTACTCTGTCCTGTGAGGAAGCCAAGCTTCACGGAGAGGTACTGCAGTCAGCAGTCCTAGTCATCAAGTCCACCCACTCCAAGTACCAGATATGAAAGTGAAGCCTCCCCAAAACCACTTGCACTCTCAATTCCTCACCAACCAAGACCCCAGACCTTGTGAAGCAGAGGTAAGCCATCCCTGCAGTGCCCTGACAAAATTCCCCATAGAATCCATGAGCGTAAGAAAGAATCAATGAGCATAAGAGAAACATTGTTTTAATCTGCTAAATTTGGGGGTAATAAGATATTCAGCAGAGATAACTATAACACCCTATAGGAGGTAGCTAAATAAAGTAGGGTATAGCCTCACAAGCTCTCAAAAATATTGTGTAGGTTTGTATTTATTGACATGAAAATTGTGTACAATGTATTTTTAAAGCACAGTATTATACCTTTTGGTAAAAATTATGTGTATTCTTTAATATATTGTTCCCTCCATTAGAATACAAGCTTGATAAAACAGTGTATATTCCTGTATTCCCATTTTCTAGAACAATATCAGGTATGTATTATAGCCTCAAACAACATTGGTATACAATGAAATTTTAAATGTTGTTTTCCCCAGGTAATGGGATTATGTGGATAATTTCTTATTTTTATTCCTTCCTGAATCATCCATGTTTTTTTTTAATGATCATCTGAGAAGACATTCATTTATTAATTTATACTCAGAACATAAATCATTTCCATTAAGAGGACTGCCACATTGGGACAGTTTGTTAAAAACATAAAATGCAACTAAGGAGCTAGTTCCTTTTAAATATAGTTTAAAAATGTTACATATGGTCTTTTGAAATATAATTCCAAGAAACGTTTCTCAGGAAATTATTATAAATTAAGCAGCTAGTAAAGTGATCTCTCATTCAGTCTCAGCTATGGGGTAACCAACAGCATACCTGTTTGTTTTGCAGAGCTCGCTGGAAAAGTCGGAGAAATGCAGCCAAACTAAAACGGTACATGTTATTAATTTTTGACAAGTCAGAGATAATGAAGTACATCTTGCTGGCACTCTCAGCCAGAGGGAGATAGGCATCCCGCTCCTGTGGAACAAGGGGTGGGGGTGGGGGGCAGGAAGGGTGACACCTTAGTTCTAATGCTTTACTGCCACCTACAGACTGTTATGCACATATCTAGCCGCAGCCTTACTTTCAACATACATACAACAAATAAAGATTAATCACAGAATTTTATAAAGAAACTGCATAATCCAGCTTTTCTATTTTTAAGTTTTTATACTTCTTTTAATCCTAAGATATTACACTTTTGTTTTGTATTTTTATGTAACTTCAAGCAATGTATTCTAAATACTTCCCCTCCCCTCTGATTACAGAACTAGAAGTAGTACATGGGTTGGTTTCAATGAAGACCAAGAATACTTGTATTAGGGGAAAGAGGTAAGCACCTGTATTAGGGTTAAATGGAATGGTAAACAGTTGTGATCAGAGGTCACGTAGGTCATGTAAGACAGCATGGCACTACAGGCTACCCCTGCAGTGGAGAAAAGTTAGAACAATGAATCTAGTGTGTGGGACTGGTACCAACAAGAACACTGATGGAAGTAGAGGTAGGGTAGAAGACCGTAATGAGTGTCCACATTAAGATAATAAAGCACCTAGCATTGTTCAACATAAGCATAGAACAAACCAATAATCACAGGGGCTTTCATTCTGACTGAAGGTAAACGATGATAAAGATGAAAGGATCATAGGATTAAATGGCCTTGAGGTTATGAACTGAACTCTGAGAAGGCTC
The DNA here is from genome assembly GCF_003031525.2 of Neophocaena asiaeorientalis asiaeorientalis. NCBI lineage: Eukaryota > Metazoa > Chordata > Mammalia > Artiodactyla > Phocoenidae > Neophocaena > Neophocaena asiaeorientalis. The sequence goes on along the minus strand of NW_020175490.1, from coordinate 406,391 downwards.
TCCATGTCATTCTGATCAAAGCACCAGGATTATAAATATGATACTGGTAAAATTATGTGTGTGACTCAGCGATGCCTGTTCAGAAAGAGAAGACACAGAAAGTTCAAAATCCTTTTGGTATACAGTGACAGCTGTGACATCTGCCAATTTTAGCTATGGTAGAGAAGGTGGGATGACTGGATTGGAAACAGGCTATAGGTTTTCTCTTATTCAGATTTCAACAGAGCTCTTTCTCAAGTGAAGAAAGTAATACTATGTAAGTGTAGAATTTGAGCAACAGCTGAAAAATACCTAAATTAACATTTGGAAAAGTCATTGAGGGAAATGGGAAATATTAAAGGATGTCAGTAAGGGTCCAGGTCAGGTTGGAGACTGGGAATTCACAATAACATTAATCTGCTTCATTGTTTGATTTTCTTCAGCAAATCTTTGTCACCGAATGTAGGAGGAAAAAATAAAAGATACATTGTACTGATATAAGGTTGAAATTTTGCTCTAGGAAATGTCAAAAGAATAAAGCAAGAAGGATTTTAACCATTTTTAAGAAAAGAGTTCAGATCAACACATTCATGGGGTCCAGGATGAGTAGGGGAGAAAAATGTTTTTGATGGAAACAATAGCTTTTAACTCTTTTATTGATATACTTAACTTGCCTTAACTTAAGAAAAGTTCCAGGAATGGCAAAGATGCTCTCTAACAGTCATTTTAAACACGTTCATTTTCAATTTCAGTACAAGTTTATAGCTCTAGAACTTTGGATAACATGCCAGAAATCAGTAATACTCAGCAGGGCTCAATGACCAGCACTCCTTACACTTGATACCCTCAACATCTATCGCCGTCTCTATAATAAGAATTAGACCCAAGGACCTGGTGTTTTTGAATAGCTTTCTTTTTTTGCAGTCATCATTCTCCTGAAGTCCTGGTACTAAAATTTTTATCATATTAACATGAAAGTTTAAGAAAACAATATAAGATCACAAAGAAGGAAATATTTACTTGATCAAGAGAAATTTGGAGTTTGTAAGATTCTTTAAGTGACTCCTGAATAAGTGCACTGCTTGCTTTTGTCTGATTCAAAGATTCAATCAAATCCTTATTTTCCAAAATATTGCCTTGAGATGTGGCAAGTGTCTGCAGAAAAATTAATAGAATAATATGAACATTATTATATATATTAAAATAATCAATTAAAAGAAGCCCATGTTAACTATCATTAATTTGATGATGTTTTTGGGAACTTATGTTCTCTTAAAAGAATTTCATTATTTTACAGCCTTCTGTACCAAAAGATACTGTAAATCATTATATGATACTATATCATCAAAACATTGTATATGTATTAATTTTATCAACCTAATAAAAACTATTTAAAGTTACAGATCAAATCATAATTTCATGCTACCATTGAATGTTTTTCCGAGCATAAAATCAAATATTAATGAAATAATACAGTATAAAGACGATATTAGTTAAAAATTGCTTGTCTTAAACATTACTCCTGGAAGTCTTATATTCCAAGACATCTACCTTTTTCTATTTGAATTTTGACTTTAAGATACATATTGATGTGTCTTTGATACAACCAAAAACATGCTAAAGGTACTATAATTTTTAAAAAAACAATATTTGATTATAATCAAAATAATATAATATGAAAAATATCCTGAATAGCTCAATTTTACCTCTAAAAGAGATTCTTCAAGCTTAGCTAACTGTATTTTCTTATCTTCTTCCTGTTGTAATAGTTTTGTTTTCTGGTCCTCTAAATCAGGTTTCTCATGCTGAATAGTTAATGCCAAAAGCTTAAAAAAAAATCCAAGGTTATTCTAGCAATAAAGTTCAAACAAAACAAACCAAAATGAAAACTTCCCACAAACAGGCCTTATGTTTGATCAAATATTACAAGTATAATGATACTACTATGTACTTCATTTCATTCTTTCTAGTTAAACATATGAGACACGTTCACAATTATTTCTGAGAAAAGAGGCAAACTGAATAGTTAACTAATTGATAAAATGTTAAATATTATAGGACAGCTATAAGAAATTGCATTACTTAACATATCAACATGTAATATTCAGTTCTTAAATTAGATTAAATGTATAAAAACTATGGAAGCAAACATTTTTAATGGTAAGTAGTCAAAAAAGAAATAGTTACCTTACTTAAAATACTATATTAAAATCACAATGAGATACCACATCACATCCACTAAGGTGGCTATAATTAAAAAGACAAATTATAATAAATGTTGGCCAGAATGTGGAGAAAGGGGAACCCTCATACATTATTGGTAGGAAAGTAAAATTGTGCAGCTACTTTGGAAAACTTTGTCTATTCCTCAAAATGGTAAACATAGTTACCATAAAACTCAGAAATTCCACTAAAAAAGCATTGAATTGTAAACTTTCAAGGGGTGAATTGTATGATATATGAACTGAATCTTAATAAAGCTGTTGAAAACTGCTATGTCAAATTCTTCAGTTTGAAACTTTAAAATAGGAAATGACATTTGCATGTCATAAAATATATTAATTCGAAATCTATTGTATAAGCATGTTCTTTCAGTTCTTGTTAAAGTAATACCTAAATAGCCCTTTTCAGCAATTACTGTGGAGATCTTTTATATAGAAAAAGCAATTTTGTCAATTCTGCCAAGCTCTGAGTAATCTGTACATTATTTATGAGAAGTATCACCAAGCCAATCAAAAGACATTGTTCATAAAAATATGCGGTGAGTCATCTAGTATGGTAAGAAAAATATTTTAATAGCAGAGTTTTAAAAATTACAATAAAGTAAAAACCATGGTAAATATACATGCTATCATATAAATCAAAAGAGAAAAATATACTATTGTTAGATGGTAGAAAACAGGATGATACTGAAAAAGTCAACAGGATATCTTTAAAGAGGAAAAATGAGTAAGGGAGTGTATAAGTAAAAATCTGTACATGAAAATCATTTTGCAATTCATGTAATAACTATAAACTGTAATAAGCCATACACAGATAAAGTAAATTCAAACATGCAAATGCTCTAGTCAAAAAAAAAGTTGGATTTGGAATCAAAGACCCTCACCTAAAAAAAAAAAGAAAAAAAGACCCTCACCTAGCTGAATAAGTCAATAACTGCAATTTTAACATTTAAACTTCAGTTTTCACAGTTAAAAAAAAATAAGGTTGCTAATCTTAACATGTATGATCCTCCATTTCTCAAATTCTAACAAATATGACAGAAGTAGACTGTAAAATTAAAGTTATACTGGAAGAAGCAGCAATTTGACATTAGCAACAAATATACAATTCTAACACTAATGGAAAATGAAATAAACCCAAATGTGTTACTGATTTGCAAGTATATTTTCAAAATCATGAGTTTAAATGCTAATCAGTTTAACAAAACAGCTTCCCACTCAAAATATTTCATTAGTATACAAAGATACTAAAGATTTCTAAGGCAAATGATTGTCCATATATACCTGTCCTCGTAATCCACTTCTTGTTGTAGTGAAGTTAACCTCAGTAACGATGGAAGCTGCATCCGGTGGAATAAAGGGATTTGGGTTTCTTGTTGACAAAAAAAGGCGAAATTCTTCATTGTAGTCGATAATTTTGTCACCTATTTGTACCACATAACGTGGTCCTGTTTTTTCAAAATGACATAATTAGTTGGCCGGAATATTCTGTATTTTGCTACATGACATTAAAAAATATAATTTTCTCGTACTTCTAAATAGTTTTTACTACAGGCTTTTTGATACAGTCCAAAATACAGCAACAGCAAGGCCACCCAAAAGACTATTAACGAGAATGCTCTACTGATCAGTCAGCACTTATGCAAACAAGGATAAATAATATTCATTAAGACAATCCTAGGATACTGAAGCATCAAAGGAATATCTACTTATATTCAATATAGTTTTAACATTAATTATATGTTTGATATTACCAATTTTTCTGAAATGTTTGATTATACATGACAAAAATAGAAACTCTTATTAATTATTCTCTACTTCAAAATTCATCAAAGTGTTTATTGTACTAGTATTTAAGATGTAACACTTGAAAACAGAATGACCTGGTAAAAACCTGGAATTAACAACATATGAGTAATGGCAAAGAATCCATTATTAACGTCAAAAAAGATTTATTCAGACTGCCGTACACAGGTACTTTGCAATAAATTAAACTGAGAAAAAGTAAACTTCTGCCTCACAAAGGAGTTTTTTTTATATTCTAATATAAAACACAATTATATTAATTATATAACATATACAGAAAAATCAATCAACAATTACATGCATTACTTATGATTTTAACTGATAAAAAATAATTTTTTAGGTAAAAAATATATATTATCGAAGATTATTTTCTAATGTTAAGAAAAACAATGTAATGAATTTTTGAGAATCCTAGAATAGATTTTAAAATTTACTTAACTTTTTCAAGTTAATGTGAAAAGAATTCAATAAGTACTTTATGAAAGAGGATATGTAAATGGTTAAAAAACAATATCAAAATAATGCTGAACTTTAACCATTATTAGTAAAAAACAAATTTAAAGGTTCAATGTAATAACTCTACACCAACTAGAATGATTCAAGAAAATGCAAGAAGGATAAATGCAAAGAAAACTACTTCTAAGGACATCATAGTAAAACCACTGAAAATCTATGACAAATGCAGCACAACAATAATGCAAAGGCAGGTATTGAGTATATGGAGTTAAAGACCAATACTGGAAAAGTTTCAAAGTATTTATCTGTATTAAAAAAAATAAGTCACAGATGCATACTGTTATACACAGGGTAGCCATTAAAAACTATCAGGTTAATTAGAAAACTACATTAGTTATTGCATGAATTGGTTAACTGTACTACATTACAAATATTAAGACTGCCATGGTAAATAAAAATGCAAAACCAAATGATATACTGTTTATGAGAAACACACTTTATAAAGAAAACCAACAGAAAATTGAAAGTAAAAGAATGGAAAAATATACCATGTGAACACCAATCCCCAAAATTAGTGTAATCATTCTAATACCAAATTCTAAAACTTGAGATACTTCTAGAGACAAAAGACAGTTGATAATGATAAAGAAAATAACCAAACAGGAAGACAGCACATTCCAAATATGTATGCATCCAAACACACAGCTTCAAAATATTTAAAGTAAAAACTGACGGAACTAAAAGAAAAAATTCAAAATCATAGAGACTTCTTCTCAATACATGATAGAACAAATAGAAATAAAAAGTAAAGATATAGAAAATCTGAACGTTACTATTAACAAACTTGAATTAATTGACTTTAGAGAAAATTAAAATAACCAAGAGCAAAATTTACATAATTTTCAAGTGTACACGGAATATTTGTGAAAATTAGCCAATGCCAGATCATAAAAAAAGCTTCAACAGGATTAAAAAACTGAATACTTCAGAATAAGTTTTCTGACCACAACAGAGATAAGCTAGAAACCCATCCCAAAAGGGTAACTAGAAAATATCCAACTCCCTGGAAATTAAACAACAAAAGCAATGAGTAACTTATGAATTAAAAAAATACAAACCAAAACTTGTGGTATGAAACTGAAGAAGGGCTTAGCAGAAAATTTATAGACAAAATAAATGCATATATTAGAAAAAAGAAAATAATGAATTATCAATACTTTGAATTTCTATTTCAAGAATCTAGAAAAAAGACAACCAAATAAAATCTAAGGAAAATATTAAGAATAAAATAAATAAAAAGCAAAAATTGAAAATGCAATAGAGAAAATCAACAAAGTTAAAAACTGGTATTTTGAAAAAAATCAGTAAAATTGATAAACTGCTATCAAGACCTACCAAAGAGAAAAAAAATTATCAATATCGAAAAAAAGACACATTATTGAAAAACTCACAGAAATTTTAAAGTTATAAGAATATTATATAAAAACACACCAATATATTTGACAAATTAAATGCAATAGACAAACACCTAAAATAATTAATCTAAGTTGATATATACACAGAATATAGATTACAAACAAAACTAAATTAACTCAGGGAGAAGAAATCAAGATGGCAAAGCAGAAGGATACAGAACACATCAAAAATATGTCTACACGTGAAAGAGTTCTCACTGAAAGCTAACTGTAGACTAGCAGAACTAGAAGACTGTAAGAAAGATGCATATAGAATTGGGTGTAAAGGATGAGAAGCTATCAGGTCTGGACCTGTGCCCCTAGGAGGGGACTCAGAAGAAGAACAATCACAGAGACAGAGATCCTCTCTAGGGAGTAGGTGGTTTGAGTCACAAATGGGGCACCCTTGTCCAAAGTTCAGACACTGAGAATGTGAGTCTCCTTGCTGTTTGGAGGGCTGGGGGAACTAACAGGAGGGCTGTGAGAAGCCTGGACTCCATTCATGAGGAGCACATCCTCACTTTCTTACTTCCACAAAAGGGCGGAGAGGGTGGATTGAAACTGCATGGGTGGCTGACTGGTTTCCTGTGACTGCCCCAGTAGGCATCCCACTCTAAGTCTAGCAATTGCTCCAGCCTCACTGGGGTGAGGGCTGCTCCAGCTGAGCAGAAAGCTCAGCTGTGAGAAACAAAAGCAACACAGACCTAAAGCGTGTCTGAGCAGGGTGGGAGCAGCCATTACTGGTGCTTACACAGGCAGTACATTAGAGCAGCCATGATTTCTGTCTGTGGTCAGACAGCCACAATTCGCACGCAGACCAATGCCAAGTGCCCATGCCAATCCCTCTTGCCCGAGTACTGCTCCCCTCCTGGGCAAGAATGCTGGTGCTGGGATTGAGGAGAAAACAGACTTCAAGGGAACGGAGCCAGCTCGGACCCAACCCTCAAAACTTCTGCTCCACACTATTTACAACAGCCAGGACATGGAAGCAACCTAAGTGTCCATCAACAAATGAATGGATAAAGATGTGGCACATATATACAATGGAATATTACTCAGCCATAAAAAGATATGAAATTGAGTTATTTGTAGTGAGTGGCTGGACCTAGAGTCTGTCATACAGAGTGAAGTAAGTCAGGGAAAAATAAATACCATATGCTAACACATATATATGGAATCTAAAACAAACCAATGGTTCTGAAGAACCTAGAGGCAGGACGGGAATAAAGACATAGACACAGAAGGGACTTGAGGACACCGGGAGAGGGAAGGGTAAGCTGGAACGAAGTGAGAGAGTGGCATGGACATATATACACTACCAAATGTAAAACAGATAGCTAGTGGGAGGCAGCCGCATAGCACAGGGAGATCAGCTCAGTGCTTTGTGACCACCTAGAGGGGTGGGATAGGGAGGGTGGGAGGGAGACACAAGAGGAAGGGGATATGGGGATATATGTATACGTACAGCTGATTCACTCTGTTACACAGCAGAAACTAACACAACAATGTTAGTCAATTATCCTCCAATAAAGGTGTAAAAAAAAAAAAAAAGAATCCAACAAAAGAGAGAGAAAAAAAAAAAAAAAAACTTCTGCTCTAGCAACTTGGGAACAGACCCCACCCCCTACAGAGCAGTGATGGCCACTGAGCAGAGAAAAAGCCCCAGCTACACCTGGCTCTGATCTAACAACTCCATCTCCAGCCTCCTACCAAGGTGATAGATGCCAGCAAACCTGAGGAAAGACATGTTCTGTGTTCACATCAGATTCAGCTCTCCCACAAAAGCCACTGGGCACAAGCAGACTGTACCACACAAAGGCACCCATTAAAGACTGCAATAGGCAACAGTTTCACCTAATTTCATAAAGACAGAGAAAGTTAAGCAAAATGAGCAGAGGAATTTGTCTCAATTGAAAGAGCAAGAGAAAATCCCTGAAAAAAACAACTAATGAGACAGAAATTAAAAATTTACCAGATTAGGAGTTCAATGCATTAGTAATAAAATATGCTAACCGAAGCAGGGAAAAGAATAGCTGAACACAGGGAGAATTTTAATAATGAACTAGAAAATATAAAAAAGAATTAGTTAGAATTGAAAAATACTGTAACTGAAATGGAAAACACAATAGAAGGATTAACAGCTGACTAGGTGATACACAAGAACAGAAAAGTGATCTGGAAGATAGAATAATGGAAATAGCCAAATCAGGAAAGGAAGGGAAGAAGGGAGAAAAGGAAGGAAGGAAAGAAGGGAGGGAGGGAGGAAGGAAGGAAGGAAGAAAGGGAGGGAGAGAGGATGAAAGAAAGAAGAACAGTTTAAGGGATCTCTGGGACAACATCAGTTGTACCAACACTGCATTATATGGGTCCCAGAGGAGAAGAGAGAAAGAATGGGGTAGAAAATGTATTTGATGAAATTATAGCTGAAAACTTCATAAACCTGAAGAAGGAAACAGATATCCAGGTACAAGAAGCACAGAGTGTCCCAAAAAGATGAACTAAAAAGACACACACCAAGACATATCATAATTAAATCAGCAAAAGTTAAAGAGAAAATTCTAAAGGCAGCAAGAGAAAAACGAAGAGTCTCATACAAGGGAACCTAAAGAAGTTTACCAACTAATATTTTTGCAGAAACTTTGCAGGCTAGAAGGGAGTGGCATGATATACTCAAAGCGCTGAAAAGGAAAAACCTGCTAACCTACAATAGATATACAAAAATTAGAGAGAAAGAAACACAAGCATACCATGAAAGGAAATCATCAAACCACAAAGGAAGAATCTAAACGAAGAAAAAAAAGAACAATAAAGAACTCAAAACTACCAGAAAACGGGTAACAAAATGGCAATAAGGACATACCTATCAATAATTACTTTAAATGTCAATGTAATAAATATTCCAATCAAAAGACATAGGGTGGATTATTGGATTAAAAAAGACCCATCTATGTGCTGCTTATATACAATGGAATATTACTCAGCCATAAAAAGGAATGAAACTGAGTTATTTGTAGTGAGGTGGATGGACCTAGAGTCTGTCATACAGAGTGAAGTAAGTCAGAAAGAGAAAAACAAATACCTTATGCTAACACATATATATGGAATCTAAAAAAAAAAAAAATGGTCAGAAGAACCTAGGTGCAAGACTAGGTGCAAGACAGGAATAAAGATGCAGACCTACTAGAGAATGGACTTGAGGATACGGGGAGGGGGAAGGGTAAGCTGGGACAAAGAGAGAGAGCAGCATGGACATATATACACTACCAAACGTAAGACAGATAGCTAGTGGGAAGCAGCCCCATAGCACAGGGAGATCAGCTCAGTGCTTTGTGACCACCGAGAGGGGTGGGATAGGGAGGGTGGGAGGGAGGGAGATGCAAGAGGGAAGAGATATGGGGACATATGTATATGTATAACTGATTCACTCTGTTATAAAGCAGAAACTAACACACCAT
>NW_020175490.1:385812-395557 GCF_003031525.2 Neophocaena asiaeorientalis asiaeorientalis | reverse complement strand
TCAGTGCTTTGTGACCACCGAGAGGGGGGGGATAGGGAGGGTGGGAGGGAGGGAGATGCAAGAGGGAAGAGATATGGGGACATATGTATATGTATAACTGATTCACTCTGTTATAAAGCAGAAACTAACACACCATGGCAAAGCAATTATACTCCAAAAAAGATGTCAAAAAAAAAAACCCAGAAAATAAATTAATTAATTAATAAATTAAAAAGACCCATCTATGTGCTGCTTACAAGAGACTGACTTCAGAGCTAAAGACACACTAACTGAAAGTGAAGGGATGGAAAAGAGATTTCACGGAAATGGAAATAACAAGGAAGTAGAGGTAACAATACTCATATCAGACAAAGTAGACTTTAAAACAAAGTCTATGACAAAAGACAAAGAAGAGCATCATGTAATAATAAAAGGATCAACACAAGTACAGGATGCTACACTTGTTAACATGTATGCACCTAATACAGGAACACCTAAACATATAAAGCAAATACTAAGAGACATAAAGGGAGGAATTGACAATAATAGAATAGGAGGAGCCTTTAACATACCACTTAAATTAGTGGACAGATCATCCAGAGAGAAAATCAATAAGGAAACAGGGTCTTAAATGACACCACAGGCCAGTTGGACTTAATAGATATCTACAGGACATTCTACCCCAAAAGAGCAGAATACACATTCTTTTTAACTGCACATGAAATGTTCTCCAGGATTGACAATGTGCTAAGATACAAAACAAGTCTCAACAAATTTAAGAAGACAGAAATTATATCAGGCATTTTTTCTGACCACAACAGTATGAAACTAGAAATCAGTTACAGGAAGAAAACTGGGAAAAGCACAAATATGTGAGGAATAAACAACATGCTACTGAAAAACCAATGGGCCAGTGAAGAAATTAAAGAGGAAAACAGGAAATACATTGAGACAAAAGATAACGGAAACACAACTTTCCAAACTCTATGGGATGCAGCAAAAGCAGTTCTAAGAGAGACGTTTACAGCAATGCAAGCCCACCTCAAGAAATAAGAAAAATCTCAAATAAACAACCTAACCTATCATCTAAGGGAATTAGGAAATGAAGAACAAATAAAGTCCAAAGTCAGCAGAATGAAATAATAAATATTAGAAAGGAAATAAAATTAAAGAAATAAAATTAGAGACAAAAAAACAATAGAAAAGGTCAATGAAAGCAAGAATTTGTTTTTTGAAAAGACAAGCAAAATAAATAAACCTTTAGCCAGGCTCATCAAAAGAGAGAAAATGCAAATAAACAAAAGAAGAAATGCAAGAGGAGAAATTACAGCCATTATCACAGAAATATAAAAAATAATAAGAGAATACTATGAACAGTTATATGCCAACAAAATAGACAACCCAGAAGAAATGGACACATTTCTAGAAACATATAACCTGACATGGAAGAAAGGGACCATCTGAACATACCAATTACTAACAGTGAAATTGAATTTGTAACAAAAAACCTCCCAGCAAATCCAGGACCCGCCGGCTTCACAAGGGAATTCTACGAAACACATAAAGAAGAGTTAATGCCTATCCTTCTCAAAGTATTCTAAAAAAGTGAAAAGGATGGAACACTCCCAAATTCATTCTATGAGGCCACCATTACCTGGATAACAAAACCAGACAAAGACACTACAACAAAAGAAAATTAAGGGCTAATATCTCTGATGAATATAGATGAAAAAATCCTCAACAAAATATTAGCAAACCAAACTCAACAATAAATAAAAAGGATCATACACCATCATCAAGTGGGATTTATTCCAGGGATGCAAGGGTCAATACTCGCAAATCAATGATACATCACATTAACAAAAGAAAGAATAAAAAGAACATGATCATCTCAATAAACACAAAAAAAGCACTTGACAAAATTCAACATCCATTCGTGATAAAAACTCTCATCAAAGTGGGTTTACAGGGAGCATATCTAAACATAATAAAGGCCGTTTATGACAAATCCATGGCAAACATCATACTCAATGGTGAAAAGGTGAAAAGAAAGCCTTTCCTCTCAAATCAGCAATAAGAGAAGGATGCCCATCTCACCAATTCTATTCAACATAGTATTGGAAGTCCCGGATACAGTATTCAGACAAGAAAAAGAAATAAAGAGTATCCAAATTGGAAGGGAAAAGTAAAACTGCTACTATCTGCAGATGACATAAAACTATATAAACAAAACCCTAAAGTCTCCACCAAAAAACTGTTAGAACTAATAAATGAATTCAGTAAAGTTGAAGGACACAAGATTAACATACAGAAATCTGTTGCTTTTCTATACACTAACAATGAACTATGAGAAAGAGAAAGCAAGAAAACAATCCTGTTTAAAATCACATCAAAAAGAATAAAACACTGAGGAATAAACTTAACCAAGGACGTGAAAATCCTACTCTGAAAACTATAAAACATTTAAGAAGGAAACTGCAGCTGATACAAAGAAATGGAATGATATTCCAATGTCTTCAATTGGAAGAATTCATATTGTTAAAATATCCATAGCACCCAAAGCAATCTAAAGATTCAATGCAATCTCTATCAAAATACCCATGGCAGGGTTTCCCTGGTGGTGCAGTGGTTGAGAATCTGTCTGCCAATGCAGGGGACACGGGTTCAAGCCCTGGTCCGGGAAGATCCCACATGCCATGGAGCAACTAGGCCCGTGAGCCACAACTACTGAGCTTGCGCGTCTGGAGCCTGTGCTCCGCAACAAGAGAGGACGCGATAGTGAGAGGCCCGCGCACCGCGATGAAGAGTGGCCCCCGCTTGCCGCAACTAGAGAAAGCCCTCGCACAGAAACAAAGACCCAACACAGCCAAAAATAAATAAATTAAAAAAAAAAATACCCATGACATTTTTCACACAACTAGAACAAATAATCCTAAAATTTATATGGAACAACAAAAGACCCCAAATTTCTAAAGTAATCTTGAGAAAAAAGAACAAAGCTGGAGGTATTATGCTCTCAGTCTTCAGAATATACTAGAAAGTAATCAAAGTAGCATGATACTGGCAGAAAATCAGGCATACAGTTCAATGGAACAAAATAAAGAGCCTAGAAAGAAACCCATGCACTTATGGTCAATTAATCTACAACAAATGTGTCAAGAATATACATGGAGGAAAGACAGTCTCTTCAATAAGCGATGCTGGAAAAACTGGACAGCTACATGTAAAAGAATAAAATTAGGACATTTTATCACACCATATATAAAATAAATTCAAAACAGATTAAATGTAAGATCTGAAAAAATAAAACTCCTAAAAGAGAAGGCAGAATACTCTTTTAGATAAGTCATAGCAATATTTTTTGGATCTGCCTCCACAGGCAAAAGGAAAAAAAGCAAAAATAAACAAATGAGACCTAATCAAACCTAAAAGCTTTTACACAGCAAAAGAAACCATTGACAAAACAAAAGACAACCTACTGAACAGGAGAAAATATTTGCAAATGATATGATCAATAAGGGATTAATATCCAAAATATATAAACAGCTCATATAACTCAACATCAAAAAGCAAACAACCCAATTAAAAATTGGGCAGGAGACCTGAACAGACATTTTCCAAAGAAGAGATGCCGATGGCCACAGGTACATGAAAAAATGCTAAACGCTGCTATCGTCAGAGAAATACAATCAAAACCACAATGAACTATCATCTCACGTCTGGCAGAATGGATATCATTTAAAAGACCACAAATAACAAATGGTGGCGAGGATGTAGAGAAAAGGGAACCCTAGTACACTGTTGGTGGGAATGTAAATTGGTACAGTCACTGTGGAAAACAGTATGGAGGCTACTCCAAAAACTAAATATAGAACTACCATATGATCCAGCAATTTTACTGCTGGGTAAACTTCCAAGGTAAACAAAAACACTAATTTGAAAAGTATATGTACTCCAATGTTCATGGCAGCATTATTTACAATAGCCAAGATACAGAAGCAATCTAAGTGTCCATTAGTAGATGAATGGATAAAACAGATGTGGTATATATGTATATACCATATATATATTAATATATATTGAAAATATATACACACACACATATACACACAATGAAATATTACTCAGACATAAAAAGAAAGAAATTCTGCAATTTTCAGTAACATGGATGAACCTAGAGGGCATTATGCTTAGTGAAATAAGTCAGACAGAGAAAGACAAATACTCTATATTGACACTTATATGTGGAATCTAAAAAATAAAAGAAGTTAAAGTATATAACAAAACAAACAGACTAACAGAAATCAAACTAGTGCTTACCAGTGGGGAGAGAGAAGGGGAGAAGGGGAAGACAGGGGTATGGTATTAAGAGATACAAACTACTATGTATAAAATAAATAAGCAACAAGGATATACTGTACAACAGGGGTCCCCAACCCCTGGGCCGCGGACTGGTACCACCTGAACCATCCCCTACACCCTATCCGTGGAAAAACTGTCTTCCATGAAACCAGTCCCTGGTGCCAAAAAGGTTGGGGACCGCTGCTGTACAGCACAGGGAAATACAGCCACTGTTTTTTAATAAATTTAAGCGAAGTATAATCCATAAAAACATTTAATCACTATGTGTACACCTGAAACTAATATAGTTTTGTAAATCAACTATACTTCAATTAAAAATTATTCAGTTAACTAATTAGTTAAAACATAAACTCAGTTTAAAGGGTCTCAGCTCGGGTATACCGGCAACTTACAATGAAAGATAGATCACCATGGGAAACTGCACCTTGTCTCAGTAAAAAGGTATTCAGGGATGCTTTTTATAGAAGATGGACTTAACACTGGGTGATTTTAGAATGGTTCAAAGAAAGTGCGGTTTTGCTGGGGAATGGATGCTATCAGAAAGACCAGACAATTCTGATTTGTATCAATAATTTTGTTGATATCTAGGAGGTGTCAGAAATGGTGTCAGACTAAGCTATATGGGTAAAAAAGCAGAAGTCACTCATAATAGCAGGGAGAAGAGGATGTTTAGCTATTTTTGTGGCATGGAAGTGTCCTCGTTTTTGTGCGCTGACATGCTTATGGTCACAGAGTGACCTGCCTGTTGATGGTGTTCTGTGAAATGGTTTATGTTCAACAGGAGAGCACCATGGTCAAGCTGTAGAGCCTGGCCAGCTTCCAGCCCATAGTAGTCAGGTGCTGCTTTTTTCTTTCTCATTTATGCAATGTACAAATACAAGTAAAACTTGTCTGCTATAAGGCAGGAATGTGGTTATCCTTGTGGGGGACAGTGGTAAACAAGGGAGTTTGGAATGCTGAAAAAGTTCTGTACCTTGATCTGGGTGCTTACAGAAGTGTATTCCATTTGTAAAAATCATTAAGCTATACAATTGTAAGTGTATCTCAGTAAAAAGTGAAAATTAAGAAGTAACTGATTTTCTCTTGTAAGACTAGTCATGAAGACGGGAGGGAAAGAACACTCCTGCCATCCTATACTATTTGATTGTGTAACCCATCAATGCATTATTCTGATATAACATTTTAAAAAATATTTCAAAATAAATGTTTTGTTGTATAAAAAGACCCTTGGACATAAGTCCCTTACACTACTCTTAGAAAATATTACATGTAGAACTATAAAAGTCCAACACAGTCTTAACTGTATAAAGTCTTAATTTACATTGGAGTTAACCTACGATAGAGTTAATTTTGACTACATTTTTCTCCTGGGCACAAAATCTGTACTGTACTTTAGAGAACTGTGGAAACAGAATGATTAGGCACAAGTACAAGATTTGGTCTCACATTGTCTTTCCAGGGGAAGCCTCAACTTACATGGCTATTATTTTGGTTTCTGAGCCTGGATCAGGATTGAGTATATTTTGTTTCGATTTTTTTGGTTAACATATCTAATAGATTTGGAGCACCTGTATGTACAGATATATTAATTGGCTATGTTTATTGTGATGCCTTGATGACTTTAACAATTAGACAAAGATACAGGCAAGATCTGACTATAAAGTGTACCCAAATCTGGCCAATACTTATAGTTGAAAGAAATGCATCATGCTAGGAAGTGAAAAAGAAAGTTATTCTTTTTACACGAGGCAAGAGTGCTACACAATTTTATCTGTCTGGATTTCAAAATAAAAGTTGCTTGAACGTTTATTATGACCATGAAACATAAACCAGGAAGTGGCCACCACTGCTTCCACAATGCTTGACACAGCAATGATTAAAAATATTTTGCTCACAGCAGATACTTGAACACTGCTAATGATTATTAATGATTTCTTTTTTATATTCCCCTGGGAAGAAGATGAAAATCAGTTCATCTCTTATATGCAGTATACCTTAACAGGTCCAAACTCTTCAGAAATATATTATCATCTGAATTAGAGAAATCCAAGTACCATGTGAACTGCCATATGAGTACAAACATTCCATCATATAGGTAACATCTTGGTAATGCTCTCCACTGATAAAATTGCTCACATTGTATTGTAAACCTTTCAAGCTTAACTAACTAAAGATAATGGGACTTACATGAAGATAAACAAAAAACCCGGCCACAAAAATAATCAAATCAACATTGCTCAAGGAAATATCCCACAGCCTATTAAGAATAAACTGCTGGCTTTATAGCCACTATATACAAAGAAAGAAAATCAACAACTGAATACCTTCTTCACTTTACTAGAAGCAGCATATTCCACACCTGAAGATTTTACTACAACCTAATAATTTATCTGGTCAACAAACATGTGGCTAAGTTTGAATGGCAGCTCCTGTAAAAGCTGCAAGTGCCAACTCTGGAAGTAATCCAAGCAGTTGTAAACCAATCCTTGTCTTTGAGCCCTATATCTTTCAGATGCACAGAATTACAGATGTCTACAAAAAAATCTCACAGATAAGAAAATCCAATGGAATGTTACAACCATCCACTATCCATAGGTAAAACTTTTGGCAACCTATAGCATGGAATATTCTGTACAATGAACTGGCTTCAAGTAGTGCTCTTGGCTATAAAGCATGTCACCCTGAAAATAACTGAAATATACCAGTACAGAGACTCATGGGTCAGAACTGGTGAGCTATCTTAGGGTTTCTCAACCTCAGTACTACTGACAAATTGTACTGGAAAATTATTTGTTATGAGGAGATGCCCTGTACATTTTAAAGATATCCTTGGAATTTTCTGTTTTAAACAGAAAATTTAAAACAATGAGACTTTGACGAAGAATTGTACCTTGCTCTTCTTTTTGATCAATACATATTTGAGGGGATTTTTGAACTGCATAAATTTGAGGAGGAGAAGTACATTCTATTCCTATTACTTGTGCCTGTTTTGACATCACTGTAGAAAGGCAGTTCGTGTTGCTTAGATTAAGAACACTGGGATGTAAATGAACTTGGACACAGGCTTTGTTTTACATCTTTCTAGGACAACCATCCTCTGTCCCCACAGGAAATGTATGACGACAAATGGCTATTCATGAGGAACTCAAAACTGCAGAAAAGGGCAATCTGAATTATACTCAAAGGGGATAACAGACTTCAACTGATGTGACGTGAACACATGCGACTCTGGATTGAAGGTGGAAAAAGTAAGGTGGGGGCAGAGGTAATGCTCTTTTTCTCAATGAAGTGAACAGAAATTAACAAATTGACCCAAACAGCCCTGAAAAACTATCTGGAATAGTGGTTCACCGTGTGAACAAATCATGATGTAGAATATTATCATTTTTTACCAGATCCAATTTTAGGGGACCTTGTCAAACTCCATTCTCAGAAAATGCAGCAGATATGGCTAAAACCTAATACCAATAAGAGCTCATCAAGATATATTTAATGAGCGCTCAAGGGTCAGCATACAGACTAAAGGGAGTCAAATCCAGATGATCCTAAAGGTTCATTTCCACCCCCTTTAAGATAGCATAGCAAGATGTAGCTCAACAGATCTGAATTAGCTCCAGTAAAGAACAGACTGAGACCAGAGACTGAACCCCAGGAAGTAAGTTCAGGTTACACAGGCAACAGTCCCACTACTAGGGTTCTTTCCATAACATATCAATCACTGCTAAGCTAAGCATACCTATTTGTGGGATAACAGGTGATCAGTAAATAGTGCATTCTTTGCTATTTCTCTGCTTTGCCCCCAATAACTCCAATTTTCTAAACTTTGTGGTGCTAGCAAAGTGTGTGGTGAAAGTAAGTGTATGTACTTATATATAAGTACATGTCTATGACATTTTGCACAACAAGCTCTTACATAACTTTTCAAATATCAAAGGTACCTGCACAGAAAAGAGGTAACATAACAGTCCTAAGACCAGTATCCTTAGAGAGGCCTGCTTGCAAGGTTGGCCATAACCATTGTATGGGAATTTGGATTTTGTTAAGGTTCTCACCATTCCCAGAATAGGTAAGAGTGGCTCACTGTGCTTAAGCTATTTGTTCAAACAATACGGTTTACGCTGAACACCTGCCTTCCTTTGGGGAGTCTGGAATTTTGCTACCTGCTAGACAGAGTGTGCTTACATAATAAGCCCCAATAAAAACTCTGGACACTGAGTCTCTAATAAGCTTCCTTGGTAGACAACTTTCATACGTGTTGTCACAACTCAGCCCTGGGGGAATTAGCACATTCTGTGTGACTCCAATGAAAGAAGACTCTTGGAAGCTTGCACCTAGGTTCTTGACTCCTGACTTCACCCTATGTGCCTTTTCTCTTTACTGACTTTGCTTTGCATCCTTTCCCTGCAATAAATCTAAGCCATGAGTGCTGAATCCCTTGAGTCTTTCTAGTAAAATATTGTTCCTGGGAATGGTGTGGGAGACCCTAACATGGTGCCTCTTTTACAAAGGCACTTTAAGTTTTTTACTTGCGGTTACTATTATATTCTGATGACATTACTATAATACAGTCCCCAAAAAGTTTCCCTCTCTTTAGATTCACTGAAAAGACCAAAAATGTCAAAGTTAGTTAATGAAGTTAATTATTTTGGATTTAAAAAGTAGCTACTCTCTGGAAACTGTCAAATATTCATTTACCTTGAGCAACCAGATCTCGTCTCAATAATGGATAAAGAACAGGTTCTACACCATCCATTTCTTGTATAATAAGGGTTTTCCCAAAACGTACTGCCAACTCAAGAGCTGTGATAAAGTTACTATCCTAAGAGAATAAATAAGAATACATAAGAATTCCTTTATTACCTTAGAGTTACAAAAGTCCTTACAGATAATGAATGAAGCTATTAACAGCAATAACACAAATATTTTAAAATTAATATGTATGTTAACAATACAAATTATTCATGATTGCTTTTCCAGTTATAAGTACTTGGTGGTGAATCAATTTAGTTGAATAAATTATCAAATAAATTCATAAATAATTTAAATAGACATATTAAAAAAAAGGATTTTTACATTAACAATAAAAAAACCTTTTAAAATTTTCTACTATGATTTCAAATTGATGCAGAAATTTTCAAATTCTACATGCAATAAGTTACTCATCCAAGTATTAATAAAAACTACTTTGGGGGCTTCCCTGGTGGCGCTGTGGTTGAGAGTCTGCCTGCCGATGCAGGGGACATGGGTTCGTGCCCCAGTCCAGGAAGATCCCACATGCCACGGAGCGGCTGGGCCCGTGAGCCATGGCCACTGAGACTGTGCGTCCGGAGCCTGTGCTCCGCAACAGGAGAGGCCACAACAGTGAGAGGCCCGCGTACCACAGAAAAAAAAAAAAAAGAAAACA